>NC_035441.2:189601333-189665024 GCF_002127325.2 Helianthus annuus | reverse complement strand
GGTCTAGAAGGCGTCCGTTCAAGACCCTACGCAATAGCGGATCCAGAGAAATCCAGAACATACCTTTGACTCGTTAAAAATTTTATAGTTTTGCCAATACCAGGTACACGACACTTCCCTATAACAGACCTATAACACGGGTTCATGGATCGGCTCATTACTTAGGTCTAGGAGCATCCGTGGACCCTTCCAAGACCTACGCAAGAACGGATGAATAGAATTCCCAAGACCTACCCTTTGACTCGTTCCAAAAATTTTTATAGTTTTGCCAATACCCGGGTACACGACACTTCCCTTATATCAGACCTATAACACGGGTTTGTGAATCGGCTCATTACTTGGGTATAGAAGGCGTCCGTGGACCATTCCAAGACCCTACGCAAATACCGCATCTCAGAGAAATCCCTAGAACTACCCTTTGACTCGTTCCAAAATTTTTATAGTTTTGCCCAATACCCGGGTACACGACACTTCCCTTATAACAAACCTATAACACGAGTTCGTGGATCGGCTCATTACTTAGGTCTAGGAGGCATACGTGGACCCTTCCAAGACCCTACGCAAGAACCGGATGAAGTAGAATTCTGAAGACCTACCCTTTAACTCGTTCCAAAATTTTTATAGTTTTGGCAATACCCGGGTATACGACACTTCCCTTATAACAGACCTATAACACGGGTTTGTGAATCGGCTCATTACTTGAGTCTAGAAGGCGTTCGTGGACCCTTCCAAGACCCTATGCAAATACCGGATCTCAGAGAAATCCCTAGAACTACCCTTTGACTCGTTCCAAAATTTTTATAGTTTTGCCCAATACCCGGGTACACGACACTACCCTTATAACAGACCTATAACACGGGTTCATGGATCGGCTCATTACTTAGGTCTAGTTGGTATCCGTGGACCCTTCCAAGACCCTACGCAAGAACCAGATGAAGTAGAATTCCCAAGACCTACCCTTTGACTCGTTCAAAATTTTTATAGTTTTTCCAATACCCGGGTACGCGACACTTCCCTTATAACAGACCTATAACACGGGTTTGTGAATCGGCTCATTACTTGGGTCTAGCAGGCGTACGTGGACCATTCCAAAACCCTACGCAAATACCGGATCTCAGAGAAATCCCTAGAACTACCCTTTGACTCGTTCGAAAATTTTTATAGTTTTGCCCAATACCCGGGTACACGACACTTCCCTTATAACAGAACTATAACACGGGTTCATGGATCGGCTCATTACTTAGGTCTAGGAGGCATCCGTGGACCCTTCCAAGACCCTACGCAAGAACCGGATGAAATAGAATTCCCAAGACCTACCCTTTGACTCGTTCCAAAATTTTTATAGTTTTGCCAATACCCGGGTACACGACACTTCCCTTATAACCGACCTATAACATGGGTTTGTGAATCGGCTCATTACTTGGGTCTAGAAGGCGTCCGTGGACCATTCCAAGACCCTACGCAAATAGCGGATCTCAGAGAAATCCAGAGAACTACCCTTTGACTCGTTCCAAAATTCTTATAGTTTTGCCCAATACCCGGGTACACGACACTTCCCTTATAACAGACCTATAAACGCGTTCATGGATCGGCTCATTACTTAGGTCTAGGAAGGCATCCGTGGACCCTTCCAAGACCCTACGCAAGAACCGGATGAAGTAGAATTCCCAAGACCTACCCTTTGACTCGTTCCAAAATTTTTATAGTTTTGCCAATACCCGGGTACACGACACTTCCTTATAACTGACCTATAACATGGGTTTGTGAATCGGCTCATTACTTGGGTCTAGAAGGCATCCGTGGACCATTCCAAGACCCTACGCAAATACCGCAACTCAGAGAAATCCCTAGAACTACCCTTTGACTCGTTCCAAAATTTTTATAGTTTTGCCCAATACCCGGGTACACGACACTTCCCTTATAACAAACCTATAACACGAGTTCGTGGATCGGCTCATTACTTAGGTCTAGGAGGCATACGTGGACCCTTCCAAGACCCTACGCAAGAACCGGATGAAGTAGAATTCTGAAGACCTACCCTTTAACTCGTTCCAAAATTTTTATAGTTTTGGCAATACCCGGGTATACGACACTTCCTTTATAACAGACCTATAACACGGGTTTGTGAATCGGCTCATTACTTAGGTCTAGGATGCATCCGTGGACCCTTCCAAGACCCTACGCAAAAACCGGATGAAGTAGAATTCCCAAGACCTACCATTTAACTCGTTCCAAAATTTTTATAGTTTTGCCTAATACCCGGGTACACGACACTTCCCTTATAACAGACCTATAACACGGGTTCATGGATCGGCTCATTACTTAGGTCTAGGAGGCATCGTGGACCTTCCAAGACCCTACGCAAGAACCGGATGAAATAGAATTTCCCCTACCCTTTGACTCGTTCCAAAATTTTTATAGTTTTGCCAATACCCGGGTACACGACACTTCCCTTATAACCGACCTATAACATGGGTTTGTGAATCGGCTCATTACTTGAGTCTAGAAGGCGTCCGTGGACCCTTCCAAGACCCTACGCAAATAGCGGATCTCAGAGAAATCCAGAGAACTACCCTTTGACTCGTTTCAAAATTTTATAGTTTTGCCCAATACCCGGGTACACGACACTTCCCTTATAACAGAACTATAACACGGGTTCATGATCGGCTCATTACTTAGGTCTAGGAGGCATCCGTGGACCCTTCCAAGACCTACGCAAGAACCGGATGAAAGTAGAATTCCCAAGACCTACCCTTTGACTTGTTCTAAAATTTTTATAGTTTTGCCAATACCCGGGTACACGACACTTCCCTTATAACAGAACTATAACACGGGTTCATGGATCGGCTCATTACTTAGGTCTAGGAGGCATACGTGGACCCTTCCAAGACCCTACGCAAGAACCGGATGAAGTAGAATTCTAAAGACCTACCCTTTAACTCGTTCAAATTTTTATAGTTTTGGCAATACCCGGGTATACGACACTTCCCTTATAACACACCTATAACACGGGTTTGTGAATCGGCTCATTACTTGAGTCTAGAAGTCGTTCGTGGACCCTTCCAAGACCCTATGCAAATACCGGATCTCAGAGAAATCCCTAGAACTACCCTTTGACTCGTTCCAAAATTTTTATAGTTTTGCGCAATACCCCGGTACACGACACTACCCTTATAACAGACCTATAACACGGGTTCATGGATCGGCTCATTACTTAGGTCTAGTTGGTATCCGTGGACCCTTCCAAGACCCTACGCAAGAACCAGATGAAGTAGAATTCCCAAGACCTACCCTTTGACTCGTTTCAAAATTTTTATAGTTTTTCCAATACCCGGGTACGCGACACTTCCCTTATAACAGACCTATAACACGGGTTTGTGAATCGGCTCATTACTTGGGTCTAGCAGGCGTCCGTGGACCCTTCCAAGACCCTACGCAAGAACCGGATGAAATAGAATTCCCAAGACCTACCCTTTGACTCGTTCCAAAATTTTTATAGTTTTGCCAATACCCGGGTACACGACACTTCCCTTATAACCGACCTATTACATGGGTTTGTGAATCGGCTCATTACTTGAGTCTAGAAGGCGTCCGTGGACCCTTCTAAGACCCTACGCAAATAGCGGATCTCAGAGAAATCCAGAGAACTACCCTTTGACTCGTTTCAAAATTCTTATAGTTTTGCCCAATACCCGGGTACACGACACTTCCCTTATAACAGAACTATAACACGGGTTCATGGATCGGCTCATTACTTAGGTCTAGAAGGCATCCGTGGACCCTTCCAAGACCATACGCAAGAACCGGATGAAGTAGAATTCCCAAGACCTACCCTTTGACTTGTTCCAAAATTTTTATAGTTTCGCCAATACCCGGGTACACGACACTTCCCTTATATCAGACCTATAACACGGGTTTGTGAATCGGCTCATTACTTGGGTATAGAAGGCGTCCGTGGACCATTCCAAGACCCTACGCAAATACCGCATCTCAGAGAAATCCCTAGAACTACCCTTTGACTCGTTCCAAAATTTTTATAGTTTTGCCCAATACCCGGGTACACGACACTTCCCTTATAACAAACCTATAACACGAGTTCGTGGATCGGCTCATTACTTAGGTCTAGGAGGCATACGTGGACCCTTCCAAGACCCTACGCAAGAACCGGATGAAGTAGAATTCTGAAGACCTACCCTTTAACTCGTTCCAAAATTTTTATAGTTTTGGCAATACCCGGGTATACGACACTTCCCTTATAACAGACCTATAACACGGGTTTGTGAATCGGCTCATTACTTGAGTCTAGAAGGCGTTCGTGGACCCTTCCAAGACCCTATGCAAATACCGGATCTCAGAGAAATCCCTAGAACTACCCTTTGACTCGTTCCAAAATTTTTATAGTTTTGCCCAATACCCGGGTACACGACACTACCCTTATAACAGACCTATAACACGGGTTCATGGATCGGCTCATTACTTAGGTCTAGTTGGTATCCGTGGACCCTTCCAAGACCCTACGCAAGAACCAGATGAAGTAGAATTCCCAAGACCTACCCTTTGACTCGTTTCAAAATTTTTATAGTTTTTCCAATACCCGGGTACGCGACACTTCCCTTATAACAGACCTATAACACGGGTTTGTGAATCGGCTCATTACTTGGGTCTAGCAGGCGTACGTGGACCATTCCAAAACCCTACGCAAATACCGGATCTCAGAGAAATCCCTAGAACTACCCTTTGACTCGTTCGAAAATTTTTATAGTTTTGCCCAATACCCGGGTACACGACACTTCCCTTATAACAGAACTATAACACGGGTTCATGGATCGGCTCATTACTTAGGTCTAGGAGGCATCCGTGGACCCTTCCAAGACCCTACGCAAGAACCGGATGAAATAGAATTCCCAAGACCTACCCTTTGACTCGTTCCAAAATTTTTATAGTTTTGCCAATACCCGGGTACACGACACTTCCCTTATAACCGACCTATAACATGGGTTTGTGAATCGGCTCATTACTTGGGTCTAGAAGGCGTCCGTGGACCATTCCAAGACCCTACGCAAATAGCGGATCTCAGAGAAATCCAGAGAACTACCCTTTGACTCGTTCCAAAATTCTTATAGTTTTGCCCAATACCCGGGTACACGACACTTCCCTTATAACAGACCTATAAACGCGTTCATGGATCGGCTCATTACTTAGGTTTAGAACGCATCCGTGGACCCTTCCAAGACCCTACGCAAGAACCGGATGAAGTATAATTCCCAAGACCTACCCTTTGACTCGTTCCAAAATTTTTATAGTTTTGCCAATATCCGGGTACACGACACTTCCTTTATAACTGACCTATAACATGGGTTTGTGAATCGGCTCATTACTTGGGTCTAGAAGGCATCCGTGGACCATTCCAAGACCCTACGCAAATACCGCAACTCAGAGAAATCCCTAGAACTACCTTTTGACTCGTTCCAAAATTTTTATAGTTTTGCCCAATACCCGGGTACACGACACTTCCCTTATAACAAACCTATAACACGAGTTCGTGGATCGGCTCATTACTTAGGTCTAGGAGGCATACGTGGACCCTTCCAAGACCCTACGCAAGAACCGGATGAAGTAGAATTCTGAAGACCTACCCTTTAACTCGTTCCAAAATTTTTATAGTTTTGGCAATACCCGGGTATACGACACTTCCCTTATAACCGACCTATAACATAGGTTTGTGAATCGGCTCATTACTTGAGTCTAGAAGGCGTTCGTGGACCCTTACCCGATGCAAATACCGGATCTCAGAGAAATCCATAGAACTACCCTTTGACTCGTTCCAAAATTTTTATAGTTTTGCCAATACCCGGGTACACGACACTTCCCTTATATCAGACCTATAACACGGGTTTGTGAATCGGCTCATTACTTGGGTATAGAAGGCGTCCGTGGACCATTCAGAGACCCTACGCAAATACCGCATCTCAGAGAAATCCCTAGAACTACCCTTTGACTCGTTCCAAAATTTTTATAGTTTTGCCCAATACCCGGGTACACGACACTTCCCTTATAACAAACCTATAACACGAGTTCGTGGATCGGCTCATTACTTAGGTCTAGGAGGCATACGTGGACCCTTACAAGACCCTACGCAAGAACCGGATGAAGTAGAATTCTGAAGACCTACCTTTAACTCGTTCCAAAATTTTTATAGTTTTGGCAATACCCGGGTATACGACACTTCCTTTATAACAGACCTATAACACGGGTTTGTGAATCGGCTCATTACTTAGGTCTAGGATGCATCCGTGGACCCTTCCAAGACCCTACGCAAAAACCGGATGAAGTAGAATTCCCAAGACCTACCATTTAACTCGTTCCAAAATTTTTATAGTTTTGCCTAATACCCGGGTACACGACACTTCCCTTATAACAGACCTATAACACGGGTTCATGGATCGGCTCATTACTTAGGTCTAGGAGGTATCCGTGTACCCTTCCAAGACCCTACGCAAGAACCGGATGAAGTATAATTCCCAAGACCTACCCTTTGACTCGTTACAAAATTTTTATAGTTTTGCCAATACCCGGGTACACGACGCTTCCCTTATAACAGACCTATAACACGGGTTTATGAATCGGCTCATTACTTGAGTCTAGAGGGCGTCCGTGGACCATTCCAAGATCCTACGCAAATACCGGATCTCAGAGAAATCCCTAGAACTACACTTTGACTCGTTCCAAAATTTTTATAGTTTTGCCCAATACCCGGGTACACGACACTTCCCTTATAACAGAACTATAACACGGGTTCATGGATCGGCTCATTACTTAGGTCTAGGAGGCATCCGTGGACCCTTCCAAGACCATACGCAAGAACCGGATGAAGTAGAATTCCCAAGACCTACCCTTTGACTTGTTCCAAAATTTTTATAGTTTCGCCAATACCCGGGTACACGACACTTCCCTTATATCAGACCTATAACACGGGTTTGTGAATCGGCTCATTACTTGGGTATAGAAGGCGTCCGTGGACCAATACAAGACCCTACGCACATACCGCATCTCAGAGAAATCCCTAGAACTACCCTTTAACTCGTTCCAAAATTTTTATAGTTTTGCCCAATACCCGGGTACACGACACTTCCCTTATAACAAACCTATAACACGAGTTCGTGGATCGGCTCATTACTTAGTTCTAGGAGGCATAAGTGGACCCTTCCAAGACCCTATGCAAATACCGTATCTCAGAGAAATCCCTAGAACTACCCTTTGACTCTTTCCAAAATTTTTATAGTTTTGCCCAATACCCGGGTACACGACACTACCCTTATAACAGACCTATAACACGGGTTCATGGATCGGCTCATTACTTAGGTCTAGTTGTTATCCGTGGACCCTTCCAAGACCCAACGCAAGAACCAGATCAAGTAGAATTCCCAAGACCTACCATTTGACTCGTTTCAAAATTTTTATAGTTTTTCCAATACCCGAGTACGCGACACTTCCCTTATAACAGACCTATAACACGGGTTTGTGAATCGGCTCGTTACTTGGGTCTAGCAGGCGTACGTGGACCATTCCAAAACCCTACGCAAATACCGGATCTCTGAGAAATCCCTAGAACTACCCTTTGACTCGTTCGAAAATTTTTATAGTTTTGCCCAATACCCGGGTACACGACACTTCCCTTATAACAGAACTATAACACGGGTTCATGGATCGGCTCATTACTTAGGTCTAGGAGGCATCCGTGGACCCTTCCAAGACCCTACGCAAGAACCGGATGAAATAGAATTCCCAAGACCAACCCTTTGACTCGTTCCAAAATTTTTATAGTTTTGCCAATACCCGGGTACACGACACTTCCCTTATAACCGACCTATAACTTGGGTTTGTGAATCGGCTCATTACTTGGGTCTAGAAGGCGTCCGTGGACCCTTCCAAGACCCTACGCAAATAGCGGATCTCAGAGAAATCTAGAGAACTACCCTTTGACTCGTTCCAAAATTCTTATAGTTTTGCCCAATACCCTGGTACACGACACTTCCCTTATAACAGACCTATAAACGCGTTCATGGATCGGCTCATTACTTAGGTTTAGAACGCATCCGTGGACCCTTCCAAGACCCTACGCAAGAACCGGATGAAGTATAATTCCCAAGACCTACCCTTTGACTCGTTCAAAATTTTTATAGTTTTGCCAATATCCGGGTACACGACACTTCCTTTATAACTGACCTATAACATGGGTTTGTGAATCGGCTCATTACTTGGGTCTAGAAGGCATCCGTGGACCAATCCAAGACCCTACGCAAATACCGCATCTCAGAGAAATCCCTAGAACTACCCTTTGACTCGTTCCAAAATTTTTATTGTTTTGCCCAATACCCGGGTACACGACACTTCCCTTATAACAAACCTATAACACGAGTTCGTGGATCGGCTCATTACTTAGGTCTAGGAGGCATACGTGGACCCTTCCAAGACCCTACGCAAGAACCAGATGAAGTAGAATTCTGAAGACCTACCCTTTAACTCGTTCCAAAATTTTTATAGTTTTGGCAATACCCGGGTATACGACACTTCCCTTATAACCGACCTATAACATAGGTTTGTGAATCGGCTTATTACTTGAGTCTAGAAGGCGTTCGTGGACCCTTCCAAGACCCTATGCAAATACCGTATCTCAGAGAAATCCCTAGAACTACCCTTTGACTCGTTCCAAAATTTTTATAGTTTTGCCCAATACCCGGGTACACGACACTACCCTTATAACAGACCTATAACACGGGTTCATGGATCGGCTCATTACTTAGGTCTAGTTGGTATCCGTGGACCCTTCCAAGACCCTACGCAAGAACCGGATGAAGTAGAATTCCCAAGAGCTACCCTTTGACTCGTTTAAAAATTTTTATAGTTTTTCCAATACCCGGGTACGCGACACTTCCCTTATAACAGACCTATAACACGGGTTTGTGAATCGGCTCATTACTTCGGTCTAGCAGGCGTACGTGGACCATTCCAAAACCCTACGCAAATACCGGATCTCAAAGAAATCCCTAGAACTACCCTTTGACTCGTTCGAAAATTTTTATAGTTTTGCCCAATACCCGGGTACACGACACTTCCCTTTTAACAGAACTATAACACGGGTTCATGGATCGGCTCATTACTTAGGTATAGGAGGCATCCGTGGACCTTTCCAAGACCCTACGCAAGAACCGGATGAAGTAGAATTCCCAAGACCTACCCTTTGATTTGTTCCAAAATTTTTATAGTTTCGCCAATACCCAGGTACACGACACTTCACTTATATCAGACCTATAACACGGGTTTGTGAATCGGCTCATTACTTGGGTATAGAAGGCGTCCGTGGACTATTCCAAGACCCTACGCAAATACCGCATCTCAGAGAAATCCCTAGAACTAACCTTTGACTCGTTCCAAAATTTTTATAGTTTTGCCCAATACCCGGGTACACGACACTTCCCTTATAACAAACCTATAACACGAGTTCATGGATCGGCTCATTTCTTAGGTCTAGGAGGCATACGTGGACCCTTCCAAGACCCTACGCAAGAACCGGATGAAGTAGAATTCTGAAGACCTACCCTTTAACTCGTTCCAAAATTTTATAGTTTTGGCAATACCCGGGTATACGACACTTCCTTTATAACAGACCTATAACTCGGGTTTGTGAATCGGCTCATTACTTAGGTCTAGGATGCATCCGTGGACCCTTCCAAGACCCTACGCAAAAACCGGATGAAGTAGAATTCCCAAGACCTACCATTTAACTCGTTCCAAAATTTTTATAGTTTTGCCTAATACTCGGGTACACGACACTTCCCTTATAACAGACCTATAACACGGGTTCATGGATCGGCTCATTACTTAGGTCTAGGAGGCATCCGTGGACCCTTCCAAGACCCTACGCAAGAACCGGATGAAGTATAATTCTCCAGACCTACCCTTTGACTCGTTACAAAATTTTTATAGTTTTGCCAATATCCGGGTACACGATGCTTCCCTTATAACAGACCTATAACACGGGTTTGTGAATCGGCTTATTACTTGAGTCTAGAGGGCGTCCGTGGACCATTCCAAGATCCTACGCAAATACCGGATCTCAGAGAAATCCCTAGAACTACCCTTTGACTCGTTCCAAAATTTTTATAGTTTTGCCCAATACCCGGGTACACGACACTTCCCTTATAACAGAACTATAACACGGGTTCATGGATCGGCTCATTACTTAGGTCTAGGAGGCATCCGTGGACTCTTCCAAGACCATACGCAAGAACCGGATGAAGTAGAATTCCCAAGACCTACCCTTTGACTTGTTCCAAAATTTTTATAGTTTCGCCAATACTCGGGTACACGACACTTCCCTTATATCAGACCTATAACACGGGTTTGTGAATCGGCTCATTACTTGGGTATAGAAGGCGTCCGTGGACCATTCCAAGACTCTACGCAAATACCGCATCTCCGAGAAATCCCTAGAACTACCCTTTGACTCGTTCCAAAATTTTTATAGTTTTGCCCAATACTCGGGTACACGACACTTCCCTTATAACAAACCTATAACACGAGTTCGTGGATCGGCTCATTACTTAGGTCTAGGAGGCAGCTTTTTTCTTGCCACCAGACCTTTCTCCATCAATTATAAATCTGATGCCGTCACTAAACACATTCCTAAAATTGTAGCCATTTGTTGAGTTTTTTTTTGGTGTCTAATCCGCTTATATATATCACGATTGCCCTTGATTTTCTTGACTGTATATCTTTTAAATGTCAACATATACACGTGTGATTTAGTTTACGAAGATGTTTCAATGCCGAGAACCTCGATCAGAGAGTAAAAAAGGCTTAAGGTTCACAATGGTGTAAAAAGAAAATGGGATATACCGGGCTAGGATTCGAGTTACAGGAACAAGGGCCAAACCAACCACCCAAGAATGGAATCGTCGAGCGAAAACACTTGACAACCTCCTAGAAGCAGCTTTTCTTGCCACCAGACCTTTCTCCATCAATTAGGAATCTGATGCCGTCACTAAACACAATACTTAAATTGTAGCCATTTGTTGAGTGTCTTTTTGGTGTCTAATCCGCATATATATCACCATTACCCTTAATTTTCTTGACTGTATATCTCTTAAATGTCAACATGTACACGTATGATTTACTTTACGAAGATTTTTCAATGCTGAGAACCTCGATCAGAGAGTAAAAAAAGCGTAAGGTTCACAATGGTGTAAAATTAAAATGGGATATACCGTGCTAGGATTCGAGTTATAGGAAAAGGACCAAAACAACTACCAAAGAATGGAATCATCGAGCGAAAACACTTGACAACCTCCTAGAATCAGCTTTTTTATTGCCACCAGACCTTTCTCCATCAATTAGAAATCTGATGCCGTCACTAAACACAATCCTTAAATTGTAGCTATTTGTTGAGTGTTTTTTTTTGTGTCTAATCCGCATATATATCACCATAGCCCTTGATTTTCTTGACTGTATATCTCTTAAATGTCATCATATACACGTGTGATTTAGTTTACGAAGATTTTTCAATGCCGAGAACCTCGATCAGAAAGTAAAATAGGCGTAAGGTTCACAATGGTGTAAAATTAAAATGGGATATACCGGGCTAGGATTCGAGTTACAGGAACAAAGGCCAAACCAACCACCCGAGAATGGAATCGTCGAGCGAAAACTCTTAACAACCTCCTAGAAGCAGCTTTTCTTGCCACCAGACATTTCTCCATCAATTAGAAATCTAATGCCATCACTAAACACATTCCTTTAATTGTAGCCATGTGTTGAGTGTTTTTTTTTGTGTCTAATCCGCATATATATCACCATTGCCCTTAATTTTCTTGACTGTATATCTCTTAAATGTCAACATATACACGTGTGATTTATTTTACGAAGATTTTTTAATGCCGAGAACCTCGATCAGAGTGTAAAAAAGGCGTAAGGTTCACAATGGTGTAAATTAAAATGGGATACACCAGGCTAGGATTCGAGTTATAGGAACAATGGCCAAACCAACCACCCGAGAATGTAATCGTCGAGCGAAAACACTTGACAACCTCCTAGAAGCAGCTTTTTTCTTGCCACCAGACCTTTCTCCATCAATTAGAAATCTGATGTCGTCACAAAACACATTCCTAAAATTGTAGCCTTTTGTTGAGTTTTTTTTGTGTCTAATCCGCATATATATCACGATTGCCCTTGATTTTATTGACTGTATATCTTTTAAATGTCAACATATACACATGAGATTTAGTTTACAAAGATGTTTCGATGCCGAGAACCTCGATCAGAGAGTAAAAAGGCATAAGGTTCACAATGGTGTAAAATTAAAATGGGATATATCGGGCTAGGATTCGAATTACAGGAACAAGGGCCAAACCAACCACACAAGAATGGACTCGTCGAGCGAAAACACTTGACAACCTCCTAGAAGCAGCTTTTCTTGCCACCAGACCTTTCTCCATCAATTAGGAATCTGATGTCGTCACTAAACACATGCCTTAAATTGTAGCCATTTGTTGAGTGCTTTTTTTGTGTCTATTCCCATATATATCATCATTGCCCTTGATTTTCTTGACTGTATATCTCTTAAACGTCAACATATACACGTGTGATTTAGTTTACGAAGATTTTTCAATGCCAAGAACCTCGATCAGAGAGTAAAAAAGGCGTAAGGTTCACAATGGTGTAAAATTAAAATGTGATATATCGGGCTAGGATTCGAGTTATCGTAATAAGGGCCAAACCAACCACCCAAGAATGGAATCGTCGAGCGAAAACACTTGACAACCTCCTAGAAGCAGTTTTTCTTGCCACCAGACCATTCTCCATCAATTAGGAATCTGATGCCGCCACTAAACACATTCCTTAAATTGTATCCATTTGTTGAGTGTTTTTTTTGGTGTCTAATCCGCATATATATCACCATTGCCCTTGATTTTCTTGACTGTATATCTCTTAAATGTCAACATATACACGTGTGATTTAGTTTACGAAGTTTTTTCAATGCCAAGAACCTCGATCAGAGAGTAAAAAAGGCGTAAGGTTCACAATGGTGTAAAATTAAAATGTGATATATCGGGCGAGGATTCGAGTTATCGGAACAAGGGCCATACTAACCACCCAAGAATGGAATCATCGAGCGAAAACACTTGACAACCTCCTAGAAGCAGTTTTTCTTGCCACTAGACCTTTCTCCATCAATTAGGAATGCGATGCCGTCACTAAACACATTCCTTAAATTGTAGTCATTTGTTGAGTGTTTTTTTTTGGTGTCTAATCCGCATATATATCACCATTGCCCTTGATTTTCTTGACTGTATATCTCTTAAATGTCAACATATATACACGTGTGATTAGTTTACGAAGATTTTTCAATGCCGAGAACCTCGATCAGAGAGTAAAAAAGGTGTAAGGTTCACAATGGTGTAAAATTAAAATGGGATACACCGGGCTAGAATTCGAGTTACAGGAACAAGGGCCAAACCAACTACCCAAGAATGGAATCGTCGAGCGAAAACACTTGACAATCTCCTAGAAACAGCTTTTCTTGCCCCCAGACCTTTCTCCATCAATTAGGAATATGTTTAGGAATCTGATGCCGTCACTAAACATATTCCTTAAATTGTAGCCATTTGTTGGGTGTTTTTTTTGGTGTCTAATCCGCATATATATCACCATTGCCATTGATTTTCTTGACTGTATATCTCTTAATTGTCAACATATACACGTGTGATTTAGTTTACGAAGATTTTTCAATGCCGTGAACCTCGATCAGAGAGTAAAAAAGGCGTAAGGTTCACAATGGTGTATAATTAGAATGGGATATACCGGGCTAGGATTCGAGTTATAGGAACAAGGGCCAAACCAACCACCCAAGAGTGGAATCGTCAAGCGAAAACACTTGACAACCTCCTAGAAGCAGCTTTTCTTACCACCAGACCTTTCTCCATCAATTAGGTATATGATGCCGTCACTAAACACATTCCTTAAATTATAGCCATTTGTTGAGTTTTTTTTTTGGTGTAGGATCGTTGTGACGACTAATTGAGTCGATCAGAAGAGTTTTTGATCAAAACGAGAGGCGGAAACAGACGTTTTGATGAAGAATCAGCTAGATTTGCACTAAGAAGTAGTTTAATTGTCTTCTGTATTGATTTGACAACGTTTACAACCTGGAGACACTTCGGCAGAGCTTCGCTACCGGAATTTCCAAAGTTACAAATGAAATGATCAAGCACACTATATATAGGCATTCCATTCCGCACGAAATGGTACAAATCCATTTCGCACGAAATGGTCCATTTCGTGTGAGCATGCCATTTCGTGGGGAATGGCCATTTTGCATGAACTGGTCAATCAGCACTAAAACCCTATTTCTTTGACTACCTGCTCTGGATTATCCTATCTAGATACAAGACTCGATACAAGACGAAGTCGACAAACATATGCACCAACAGACTCCCCCTTGGATGTTGACGAAGTCTTCGGTGTCGAGTCTTCAGTATGACAAGTCTTCAGACTTGATCAGTCTTCTCGCTCTTTCCAAAGTGTCTAACATTGTAAGCATCCTCAATCTTCTCTCTTCTCTTTATCAGCATTTATACTCCCCTTGAATGTTGATCTTACAATCTTCAAGCTTAAATCTCGAGCTCTGTTCCAAGATCTGAATCTAGCTCTTACGTCCTTAGACTCCCCTTTGCTAGTAGACTCCCCCTTAAATTGTTCCGGGATCGCAAACTGACATAGCACTTTCACAGGTTCAAGAACGATTCCTGGCTCTCCAAGGATATATATGTTGACATTTAAGAGATATACAGTCAAGAAAATCAAGTGCAATGGTGATATATATGCGGATTAGACACCAAAAAAACACCCAACAAATGGCTACAATTTAAGGAATATGTTTAGTGACGGCATCAGATTCCTAATTGATGGAAAAAGGTCTGGTGGCAAGAAAAGCTGCTTTTAGGAGTTTGTCAAGTGTTTTCGCTCGACGATTCCATTCTTGGGTAGTTGGTTTGGCCATTTTTCCTGTAACTCGAATCCTAGCCCGGTATATCCCATTTTAATTTTACACCATTGTGAACCTTATGCCTTTTTACTCTCTGATCGAGGTTTTTGGCATTGAAAAATCTTCGTAAACTAAATCACACGTGTATATGTTGACATTTAAGAGATATACAGTCAAGAAAATCAAGGGCAATGGTGATATATATGCGGATTAGACACCAAAAAAAAAACACTCAACAAATGACTACAATTTAAGGAATGTGTTCAGTGACGGCATCACATTCCTAATTGATGGAGAATGGTCTGGTGGCAAGAAAAGCTGCTTCTAGGAGGTTGTCAAATGTTTTCGCTCGACGATTCCATTCTTGGGTGGTTGGTTTGGCCCTTGTTCCTATAACTCGAATCCTAGCCCGGTATATCACATTTTAATTTTACACCATTGTGAACCTTACGCCTTTTTTACTCTCGGATCGAGGTTCTTGGCATTGAATAATCTTCGTAAACTAAATCACACGTGTATATGTTGACATTTAAGAGATATACAGTCAAGAAAATTAAGGGCAATGGTGATATCTATGCAGATTAGACACAAAAAAAAAACACTCAACAAATGGCTACAATTTAAGGAATGTGTTTAGTGACGGCATCAGATTCCTAATTGATGGAGAAAGGTCTGGTGGCAAGAAAAGCTGCTTCTAGGAGGTTGTCAAGTGTTTTCGCTCGACGATTCCATTCTTGAGTGGTTGGTTTGGCCCTTGTTCCTGTAACTCGAATCCTAGCCCGGTATATCCCATTTTAATTTTACACCATTGTGAACCTTACACCTTTTTTACTTTCTGGTCGAGGTTCTCGGCATTGAAAAATCTTTGTAAACTAAATCACACGTGTATATGTTGACATTTAAGAGATATACAGTCAAGAAAATCAAGGGCAATGGTGATATATATGCGGATTAGACACCAAATGTTGGTGCATATGTCTGTCGACTTCGTCTTGTATCGAGTCTTGTATCTAGATAGGATAATCCAGAGCTCGGTAGTCAAAGAAATAGGGTTTTAGTGCGGATTGACCAGTTCATGCGAAATGGCCATTCCCCACGAAATGGCCATTCTCCACGAAATGGCATGTTCACATGAAATGGCATGTTCACATGAAATGGACCATTTCGTGCGAAATGGACTTGTACCATTTCGTGCGGAATGGAATGCCTATATATAGTGTGCTTAATCATTTCATTTGTAACTTCGGCAATTCCGAGGTGCCTATATATAGCGAAGCTCTGCAGAGGTGTCTCTAGGTTGTAAATCGTTGTCAAATCAATACAGAAGACATTTAAACTACTTCTTAGTGCAAATCAAGCTGATTCATCATCAAAACGTCTGTTTCCGCCTCTCGTTTTGATCAAAACTCTTCTGATCGACTCATTTGGTCGTCACAACGATCCTACATGTGGTATCATAGCTCAGGAGGAAGAGTTCTTACTGATTTAAGCTTGATTTCATCGAAATTCTGACTTTTACACCTTCTTTTTCACATTTTTCAAAATTAAACAAGATTTTACGGATAAAATGGTTTGATTTTCACATATAACGTGCGAAATACAGTTTTAATCAATCCTTGAAGGAATCAGACCTAAAATCGAACTAAAAGTTGATCAATTTGACAAAAATCCGACTGATTGGGTGACATCATCATTCATTTCGTACGTATTGAACTCTCATTTTGCACGAAATGGATTTTTAGTGTGACCATTTCGCTTGAAAAGCCCATTTCGTGTGAAACATTGTTTCATTTCACACGAAAAGCCCATTTCGTGTACATGGTCTTCAGATTAGTGGGTAGGGTGCTGGCGGTGGTGGTAGGTGGTGATTGTATGGTTGATGGTGGTTGGTTGTCTTCAGATTAGTTGGTAGGGTGCTGGTAGGTGATAGAAGAGGTTGAGGGAGAAAGGGATGAGAGTAAAAAAAGGTTTTAATGATTAATTATAAATAGAGTTTTTTACAAACTAGTCCCTAAACTTTAGTTTTTTACACAATAGTCTCTGAAGAGATGAAATGACAACAATGCCCTCATGTGCAAGGCACATGACCAGATTTAACCAAATATTCTAACTGGGTTTGACCTAAAGAACAAAACGTACAAAATTTTAAAAGGTAAAGGACAGCGCCTGTCAACTTTTGGGCAAAAGGATAAGCCTGAAATTTGATGTAAAAATAAAGGACAAAACAAATTTACTCTTGTTTAAGTTATCTTTGTGCATTGAAAAATTGTTTTTGAGTAACTTCTCATATGACTTGTATATAAGTTAATAAGTCGTATTTTTTGAGTAGAATCCCAATTCCCAAACACCCCTAAAGCAGCCGTCCTCTTGTCTATCTCCCCTGTTCGCTCCGTATTCTAAACCTAAAAAACAGCCAGCAGCAGGTAAGGTTCAATTAGCCACCATTTCTTCTCTATTAACATTTAAGGTTCAATCAGCAGGTAAGCTTCGATTAGCCACCATTTCTTCTGTATTACATTTGAATTGTTTTTTCGGAACGCCATTATGGTCGACGGAAACGCGATCCCGAGCGAACCTTCGTACCGCGAATTGGATCGGACGAACCAAAACGAAAATCGTGCCATGACCAGCGAATTATGTGACTATGTTAAGCTGTTGTTTTGCAGATATATATTTACAAAGGGCTTGGTTTATGTAACTTGTTATACCGAAAGCTATCTTCTAAGCCACCTGCTCCTTTTCATGCCAAGATGGTATACCAAACATCATCATCATCATTATCCAGTATTTTGTTTGATAATGACAGTTTTGCTGTTTTAACTTTGCAGTTTGAAATAACCAATCTATCAGACAGTGAAGATGAGGTCAAACCAGAGCTTAGAAGCCTTACAAAAGTAGAGACCATAGATTGCAATGGTTTTGCGTGTGAAGACATGTTCTTGAGTCATGTTAATAGGGTATGCCTGTTTTGTAGCCTATGGTTATCGTTTTTCTTGTAAAGCATCGTCTTTCTTATTTTAACAAGTGACTTGAGTTCAAGTTGGGTTGAAGGGTAGTTTTGTTTATTGATTATGTAGTTGTTTATAGTTAGTAGAATAGTAGTTAGTGGATACTCATGTTAATGTAAATACAACTCCACTTAATTAGGAGTGCCGTGTGTTATCTTTCTCACAGAACGATGGTGCGAGTTCATCTGGAAGTAATGTAAGATCATCCCTCCTAGGAATGGGATTTACGCCGGATCTTGTTGACAAAGCAATCAGACAAAATGGTATGCTATGCACAAACTGGATCTATCTATGTAGGGAAATATAGTGAAGGTTTGAGTCCATTTGATGTTATCTACTTCTGTTGTAAAGTTCTTTCTGGTTTTTAGTGTTTTCAGGGTCGTGTGCTTAGGGCTCCTACGTGTTTGATGTTTATCTGACGTTTCACTTCTATAATGTAGGCGAAGACAATATGGATTTGTTATTGGAGACTCTATTTGCATATTCTGTAAGTGGCTGTAAATAATCTACGATTCAACATTTGTTATATTTTTTTGGGCGTCTTTTACTTTAGCCCAAATATGGCACAAACTGTTGTTAGCTTTTGTTTACTTTCATGGTTTAAAAAAGTGCTTCTTTCATATTTAAAAAGTAAAAACAACCACTATTTTCATTTCAAGGCATCCTATGAAATGTGCATGTTTTATTTTCGGAAAATTTGCAAGTTCAAATTAAACATTTACCTGCTCACAAATTGGTTTCTGTTAGGATCCTTCTATCATTTTTTATAACTGAACAAATGACTAATACGACACTTGTGTTAAAAAACTTTGTAAGTCAATTATAAACATTGACATTGGTGGTAGGGAGTATCAAGTAGTGTTTTGCGTACTGTGTGCTTTATCTATTTTCTACACGCCATCTTGTATTGTCACCCTTGTGCTAGTCATATCATTTGAAATTTTGAATTAGCCTGCATAAATTATTTATACATATGAAGCGGAGTTATAAATTATGTATATTTTTTAACAAAACAGACGCTTCAAACATCAAAGGTCAGATCACTGCAGCCTGCTAATGGGTCTTTCTTGGACAAAGACTTGGCGCAAAGTAGTGGAAAAAGGAAGGTAATTGCCACCACATGACCTTGCAATTTGGTTTTGCAGGATTGGTTCGTATAAGAGTTATCTGTAACAACTGCTTATTGTTCTATAATAATATGAAGCATTCTTGAATTCTGTTTATGCCAACAATGATTGTTAAAAGCTCGCCTCTATTCTTTTTTGGTTGTTAGAGGATGCTTTCCTGGTATCATAGGAGGGAGGGTAATTAACACTTGGAGTTTATACCATATCTTATAAAACATTGTTATCCCCACACAATATTTTTTATCAACCTAGCCGTGCAGTTAGTTGATGGTGCAAGTTTGTATTATATATTTTTATCGAAGAAAAACATTTTACCTTGTGGAACGACAGGAAACTATATAATTAGTTCAAAGGAAATAATGACTGCTAACTATTAGCGAGACATGCCTTTATAGATCATGTTTCAGTTGCCATTTTTTAGCTTTAGATGACTGTAAGTGACTTTTTATGTGAATTCAACAGGCTGTTCTTATATCAAATTCAGAATCATCTGATTCTCTGAATGACTTATTCGAAGATGAGAAGGATGTAAGCAGCCGGGGCATTGGCTCTACAGATATTCCTTTAAAAGAGGTAACTAAGTATTTGGCATATAAGGGGGGAGTAAATATCTTTAGTAAAGCAATAATAAACAGATTAGTAGTTTAACACAATAGTCACCTTTCTTTTGCCTGTAAACCTGTGAAAAGTTGAAAATAAGTCTCATCTAATACCTGCGGCTGTCCACTTTTGGCACCAATAGTGAGGTTGCCTTTTTCTAAGGTCTTTCAATTTCATTTCTTGTGCCCCTTGATATCACGTTTGTGATTTTCTTCAATCTATGCAGGACCCTGATGACAAAAAGGCGTCCTTACTAATGATGAACTTTACTATGGAGGAAGTTGAGTTCGCAATAAACAAACTTGGTATTGTAACTTCTATATACCAGTTTATTATTTTCTCTCTGTCTGAACAAGAACAAGCCTAGTAACTGCAGTTAGTAGGGGTGGTTTGAATATAAGAACTTTTGGCTGCTTTTTTGACATATGTACTATGCAGTAAATATCGGTGATATATCGGTTATATCCGTCATATCAGTCCCTTAGTAAAATATCGGTGTCAAATATTGGTACCGATATTATCGGCGATATTGACCGATATAACTGATATATCACTGATATTTGACCAATATAACCGATATATCACTGAATTATTGTTAAATTGCTATATATATATATATATATATATATATATATATATATATATATATATATATATATATATAAATTCTGCATTATATTAAAATTACAGATATCCCACTGATATCTCACCGAGATAACCTATATTTCAAATATCGGTCCTTGACCGATATCCGATATATTACCTCATTAACTGCATAGATGTAGCAAAAAAATTCACATGGCATACAACTTGGTAATTTAGAGACTATCTTTTCTTGATTCTTAACAGGGGAAGATGCCCCTTTACACGAACTCGTAGATTTCATATTTGCTGCTCAGATGGCTACCACAGATGATTCAAACAAGAGCCATGCAACAAGGAATGAGGTTTATTATCTCCCATTTACCATTATATTTTCTCAATTTCTTCTTTTTTTGGCGTAGTGCGATCCATTAACCCCCTGCTTCTTGTTATTTTCTGCTACTTTATTCATCTCTCGTTGTAGACTGTAAGTTGTGATCTTACCAAAACACGTCACACTTGATTTTAGACAGTCAATACGATTACGTCTCAAGCTACTTATTGATTTTTTTATACATTTTGTTGCCAATTACTTATCGGTTGTCGTTTTATACCAATGTCCATTCATATATAACTATAAGTTTGGTCTCATTCTCAAAATCAATCATGAAACCTATGATTTTCCTCTCATCTTCTTGTGTTCAAAGTGCCGGTGGTAAATCAGAACCAATCACTTTCCATTGTTTAAAAAATGATATTACATATTAATTATAACAAAAAGAGCTATTTTGTGATGGTTAATACCGCCTGCAAAATTTTGTGAAATTAAGTATTAAACATGTATTGTTCACGCACACGCACCGATGTGGTAAAGTTGCAGAATACATCATATTTCAGTATATCGCTTGTTTATGGGACAAACGTTCTTGCATGTTTTTCTAGAATATTAATATCCATTACAAGTCATATTATTTGCTGTAATACTACTTGGGTTAACATTAGCAGGATGCCAACACTGAGACCTTGTTTGGGACCATGGACAAGACTCTTAGGTTGCTTGAAATAGGCTTCTCGGAACAAGAAATTTCTGCAGCCATTGAGAGATATGGTGAGTAAATATTCATATTTTTCTTCTATTAGACTAGTTATGTAATTATCGTAGTCTAGAAGTATCCAAGTGTAATATTATTTTCTATATATAGAGTTTATGCAAGCCTATAATATATAAAATAATACTGCAATTTGATTAATCTTGTATCAGGTTCGGAAGTTTCCATATCAGAGCTTGCTGAGTCGATTGTTTGTGATAGGATGGCTGGCCCTGGTGTTAAAACCGAAGAGGTATTCTTTTTTTTACCTTTTCTGTTTGGTTTATTATTGAGCATGGCTCTGACAAAATATCTTGACTTCACAGGATTCATGGATGGCTGGAAATAATAAATTCAAGTCTACAGCTATGGGGCCGGAAAAAGTGTTAGATGCCAGTTTTTATAGTAAATTAGCATTACGAACTGAAGAAAGTATTCAGGCTGCAGCTTCTCAGAGGAAGGCCTTGGACGTTTTTAAAGGGAAACAACCAAAAGAAGATGAAACGGCTGATGAACCGGTTAGTTTACAAAGACCAAAACCAGAGTTTGATGATTTGAGCAGCTATCCTGGACCAGCACACACTGTACCAAAACCCCCGGTTAGCTCCAAGGTTTTACAGAGACAACAGAAGTATAGGGCTAAGCGTATGGCGGCAATGGCAGTGCCGAAACTCATCCAGCCTACTTCATGTAGCAGTGTGGACCAAATGGTAGCCAAAGCTCCGTTGTTCTTTTACGGGAATGTTATGAACTTATCTGATGATTCATGGATCAAAATCTCTAAGTTTTTGTATGCAATTGAGCCTGAGTTCGTCAACACCGAGCTTTTCTCAGCATTGAGTAGGAAAGAAGGGTATCTACATAATCTGCCAACCGAAAACCGGTTTCACATCCTGCCAAAAGCACCTTTGACGATAGAAGACGCGATACCACTGAAGAAGAAGTACTGGCCTTCATGGGATACAAGAAAGCAGTTGACTTGTATTAGTTCTGAAACTCTTGGAATTTCCCAACTCTGTGACAGGCTGAGAAATCTATTGATTAACTCAAACGGGCAACTGTCTGTTGAACAGCAAAATAATCTTCTTCAGCAATGCAGGACCTTGAATCTTATGTGGGTGGGCCGCAACCGATTAGCACCACTTGGACCTGAGTCGGTGGAAAGGATTCTTGGGTACCCACTGCATCACACAGAGGCGGATGGGATGAGCGCGGGAGAAAGGCTGCAATCTCTGAAACACTCTTTTCAAACGGACACTTTAGGGTACCACTTATCTGTTTTAAAGTCTATGTATCCTGAAGGAATATCTGTGCTTTCAATCTACAGTGGAGTTGGAGGGGCGGAAATCACTTTGAACCGCCTTGGGATTCGGTTAAAGGTGGTGGTTTCAATTGAGCCGTCGGAAGTCAAGCGTGGGATCTTGAAGCGGTGGTGGGATAAGTCAGACCAGACAGGGGAGTTGGTTCAGATTGCAACCATTCAAAAGTTATCGAGTAGTAAGCTTGAGAGTCTGATGAACAAGTTGGGTGTTTTTGATTTCATCATATGTCAAAATCCATATAACCACTCTCCTAGAAGCGTTTCTATGGCTGCTGCAGAAATGGAAAGCTTTGCAGGTTTGGACTTCTCGATGTTCATTGAGTTTGTTCGTGTTCTGCGAACAGTTCGGGGTGCCATAAAGACCAGGTGACCGAGTATTTATCTAACATAAATTATTGGTGTAGTTTGGTACAACTTAAAACTTGTATGCTTCGGCAATAATTAACTAGTATGTATTTTGGCTATTTACAAATCCTGTCTTTTTCACTGGTTGATGGAAAATTAAGTAGTGAAAGCTTAACAGTAAAATGGTTGCTTTTTAGGAATTGATAATAATTTCTCTTTATATTTTTTACTTATTATAACCGCAATATTTATTTATAGGAGAAAGTAAACATGAGACTATTGCACATCCAACCTTAGATGTGAAACCACCCAAAACTACCCGGTTTTGTTAAAAATGTTTCCATTTTAATACAAAGTAAGTTTCCTACATTATATCTCCAACTTCTTAGTTCAGCACCACAACTCAAAAAAAAAAAAAAAAAGAAGTCATTATACTTGAATATACTTATAATCCTAATCAGACAGGTTTCAAATTCTAATCATATAATTGTTTTCATTCTGATCTTCTCCATAATTGTTCATCAATTATTTGTTTCTAAGATTCTAGGGGGGTCGTCACAAAGTAAACCATTTTTTTTTCAAGTTAATTACACAGATGGATCCTATGGTTTATAGCTACTTTCACCTTTAGGTACTAATTTTTATTAACAGATTTAGGTTTTATGGTTTCAATTTTGTAACGCCTTTGGGTACTACCACCAAAATTAATTAATTTTATCAATGTAATGACTAAAATACCCTTCTATTTTTTTTTTTAATTTTATCAATGTAACACATTTGGGTACTAACACCTATTTTATTTAAGTTTAATCAATTTTACAAAGAAATATAAACCAAATAACTGGTGTTTGATTTTTGTTAATTTCTTGTCACATAATTAAGGTTTTGCTGGTAGGATTTAGATATTATTTTCAGTATTTTTAAGGTTTATATACCTCTCCCCGATGAATTTCAACCTAATACATGAGGTTTGGTTTTTGTCATATAAACTAACTGAAGCATTATTACAAGCACAGACCGATATTTATATTTATGTATCACTAACACGCCATTATAATGGATTTATTTTATTATGATAACGAAACTTTATAATGTAAAGGCACAAATTTAGTATTTCATACAACTAAGGGTGTAGGGAGTGGTTAGACACTTGAAAGTGATAAACTTCAAAATCAACCAATGAAGAATAATATATAAAATGTAAATTACGTGCGTAATCATCTTTTATATATGATTCTTCATTTTTTTTCATAAACATGTCCATGTAACATACATAGTAATAATCTACTAGTATATTATATCTGGTTTATTTAATAATAACCGTTTCAAAACATATGGCTAGTCAAAACATTTTAAAATTGTTATAGACAAAAATAATTTTAATTCAAAATTCTTTGTAAAATTGATTTAAACTTAAATAAAATTAGGTGTACCCAAAGGTGTTACATTGATAAAATTAAAAAAAATGAAAGAGTATTTTAGTCATTATATTGGTAAAATTAACTAATTTTGATGTTAGTAACCAAAGCTGTTACAAAATTGAAACCATAAAACCAAAACCTGTTAAAAAAAGTTAATACCTAAAGATGAAACTAGCTATAAACTATAAGTTCTATATGTGTAATTAACTCTTTTTTTTATATAAACGCCGCAACAAACGTGCACCTCCACCTATACCACTTCCATTCACAAATAATTAAAGTACGATCATTAAAATCAAAAAAGAAAAAAATAACATTTGGGTTTTTTATTTTTATGAATGATTGTGTGTTCATTTTATGTAATACGGTATAGACTTTTTTTTTTGAATGTGTTAAAATAATTGTACGGTGGGCGGGCTCAATGGAAAAAGACGATGAGAATAGCATATTTTTTTTAAGGGTAAATTTGAATAACTGACGGACCATTGAAGTATCATCATGCCACTAGCAGAACCACCCGATCATATCCATCTCTACTAGGTAATAATGTCTATACACCAATTCAGGAGGAAACCCAATAAATCTGGGAAAAAACCCCTTTGTGGGAAACGAACCTATGACCTAATGGTCATAAACCTTATCTCACCCCCGAGATACCACTAGGCTATAATGTCATGGGTAAGATAGCATATAAAGGCAAGATTACTGAAGATCAAATCTTGAAACAAAAAGGGCCAATTATATATACTTCTAGCTTTTATATCTCAAGTTCATATATTTCATACATTTCATATTTTATATATTTATTTCACATATTTATACTTTCATTTCATGTATTTACACATTAATTTCATATATTTCTAAGCAAAAGTTTTAGCCCAAGTTTGATTTTTGCTATTAACTAAAATTAAATAAACTATGGATAAAAGATGTTCGTATGTTATACTATTCAATTCTCGACCACGAATTAATTTAATAGCGGTCAATTCAGTTAGTCTATTTTATTAACCAATCAGTTTTCAGTTAATCACTTCGGTTTATTCGGTTAGATTGACGGTGTATACCATACTACAATCAGATACACAATTACAAATGGTTACGAAAGTGAAACTACAGGGACAAAAAAGACTATTAGTTAATTCAAGGGATATAAGAGCAAAGATCATCCCGTGCTTTTCGATTTACATGATTTAAGTCCATGCTTTACAAGTAGTTCAAGAGGTATATAATTCCATGTACATAATCCCTGGTCAAGCAAGATAGATAGATAGATATATAACAGCAAAGACCAGTAGTATCTCATGTGTTCTTTTCCAAAGCTGATAATGCCGGTGTTAGATAGTTATTAGCTTTGTCAGGCAGATGTGCCACCTGCGTAGGGAAACATATCAAATATCATCAAATGGAACATCATCTATTGTTCAAAAGTTTTAAGTCGTCTAATGTGGTTAGGGTGCACCCCTCATGAGTTTGGGGGAAAATTTCACCCAACCAATCATAATATGCCATGTCATTTCCCCTCTCATTGTCCCCTCTTGCCCAAAAAAAAAACAAAAAACATAGGGGCGGTTTCCCCCAAACCATTAAAAAAACAAAACAAAACATTCAGTTCGGTAGAACACCGATGAGAGGATCATTTTTTCACAAAAGCATATGATTGCCCCTCAATCGCCAGTACCTCCTCTCCCCCATTAACCCGCATGCGGCAACTCTTCCCCGATTCAAGACCTCCCCGCGCGGCTAAAAATGGTGGCAGCGGTGTTCCCCTTGCGGAAAAGGGGCTTGCCGCTTCCACCCCGTACACCCTCATGTTTAAAATAACTGTTTAACCTCTATAGTCTAATCCAGACCACTTATCTGGCAGTAAAAACCGAGTACATCTACTTAATAACTGCAGCCCTTACCAACTCATACAACTCCTTCCCCGGCTCAGCAACATATTCATAGCATACCTGTTCATATATAAAATAATATAATATAATCATCACTCAGTTCCATCGAAGTCATCTATGGTGAAAGTAAATAATATGTTACTGACATCGAAGCTCTTGTTCCTTGCAGTTGAATCATGCAATGCCTTTACACAGATATCAGCCACATCGGCACAACTGATACCCTACAAGTGGTCTGATGCTAAGCTTGGACACGTCTTAAAATATGGACTGTTTATTAATTCGTTATCACTGTTCTCACCTGAGATATCCTGTTTCCTTGATCAAAAATGAGAGCTCGCTGTCCCCCAGGTTCTTCCTGATAAACCCAATGCAACAATCACTATTGAACAATAAGATAAAATAAATGAACTCCAACCCACACATGCAGAACTAAAACGCGTTCAGAAGCTAGCTATGATGAACTCACCATTAACGGACCGGGGCGAATTATTGTGTACCCAAGGCCTGATCTTCTCAGAGAGTCCTCTCCGGCCTATAGAAGAGATCTCAACAAACAGATAAATATATAACATTAAAAAAAAAAAAAGTAGACCAAGAAAGAACAGACCTTCTTGGCTCGTAAAACCTGCTCCCTTCTACTAGTTTCAATTCCCGACCCTGTACATGAGACCAAGATGAAGTCCGTTTCTTGTCCAGTCTGCAAAACAGGCTGTTATTCAAATTCTAGGAGAAAGTTGATATTACAAGTTACATACTCCCTCTAGAAATAGAAAACAACTATGACACTTGATACATGTGTAAACAAAAGCAAACTACAGGTGCTGTCAGGCCTGTAAACGAACCGAACGAACACGAACATAGGCATGTTCGTATTCGTTCATTTAACTTTAACCGAATACGAACATG
This sequence comes from Helianthus annuus, assembly GCF_002127325.2. Taxonomy (NCBI): domain Eukaryota; kingdom Viridiplantae; phylum Streptophyta; class Magnoliopsida; order Asterales; family Asteraceae; genus Helianthus; species Helianthus annuus. The sequence goes on along the minus strand of NC_035441.2, from coordinate 189,637,688 downwards.
AACACGAACACATAATCGAACACATTTTTTTGTTAGTGTTTGTTCATTAAGAAATCGGGCATGTTCGTGTTCGTTTAAAGCCTAAACGAACAGTTCACGAGCATAAACGAACACAAATAAACATAAACGAACACAAATGAACATAAACAAAAAATATTAACTGAACATATTTGAATAAACATAAACAAACATAAATTAACATGATTAAACATACATAAACGAACACAAATGAATGTAATTGAACAAATATGAACAAACACAATTTAACATTAGTGAACACAAACAAACAAGTCTAATATAGTAGTTTTTATATCCGAAAACACATCTAAATTAAGGTTTATAGATACTAAAATGAAGTAGTTTTTTTTATAAAAATATCAAGTAAGTGATCAGTTACCATCTAAGAAAATTTTTAAAATTTTATTTTTTATTACTAGAAAACTCAATTACTAATTAGTTATATTTATATAAGTAGTTAGAAAACCTAACATTTATATAAACATAACTATTTATGTATTTACTAAAATTTAAACGAACATAAACGGACGTAAATAAACGAACATACACAAACGTTATCGAACATAAATGAACAAACATAAACGAACGTTCACGAACATAAATGAACGAACACAAGGAGTGTTCATGTTCATTTATTTAATTAAACGAACACCATTTTTTGTTCGTGTTCGTTCGTTTATTAAATAAACGAACATAAACGAACTTCCCGCCGAACAAGTTCACGAACAGTTCATGAACGTTCAGTTCGTTTATAGGCCTAGGTGCTGGTCCAGAAGCTATTTCATAGACTTGTCTTTTAAGAGCCTTCTGAAGTTCGTTCAGAGGTTTCTACTGGTCCTTTATCTTCTAATAACTCAGAAGTGTGTGAAGATTTAACTAAGTTTTGGAAAATACTTGGCCAAAGGAGTGGGAAGCAAAGAGGCAGAAAACAGCTTTTTAGATATAGTGGTCGCATGGCATGGCATGGGATGCGAACATTTTCTTTCATTTATTTTGGTGATGGTGCTTACATGGTTAAACTTCCTGGAGACTTTTTGTGTCTAGTACTTTCAGTGCCATACATTGAAGATGAACTTGAGGCCAAGTTTAAATTTTGTTCTGACTTGTCATAACTCAGAATAACCTGACTCGCTTTCTAGTGAATCAGAATTGGAGGTTGGTTCAGATATCGTCCAGAACCTCTGACCCCATAAGTCATGCTAACCCAGAAGGTCTCCTGGACGTAAATCAAGCTATGATGTTGTATCACATTTTGAGTTTATGGGTGGCAGTGTTTTCACAAAGGATTTACTCTGCTCCAACGAATCTACTAAGGGTTGTCCATTATAATGATTTCAATAAGCTGGTGCATAACCTTGTGTGTGGAATTTTATTAAGTTTTTCTAATTACTTTACCTAGAAGTGAGCATAGAATACAGAATCAATTCGTAATGGACTTGGTATATACGAATTGGAGAGAGTTTATCCTCTTTTTCCTGAAATTGTCATTTTTTCCTCTTTGAAATAATCCCTTTCCTTTTACTCATGGTGGGTGTTATGTGTCAAGAAGTAGAGCCAGGGACTATATTGTAATTGTTCTATACTTACCGGCAATGCTTTTATATATTCCAGTTTCAGTTTAAAGCTTCTTAAGTCCTGGTTCGTTCCAACTGGTCCTTCAGCAGCTCTCTGTCAAAGTGAGAATTCATAGCACAATATAGTTGTTGTTTGGTTTTAACTCATAGACAATAAAAATGCCCATGTATGAGTAACATGGGACTGAATAGTATGGAAACAAACCTGTCTTCTGGGTTCAAAACGTATGGTCAGTGTGTGAACAAGGAACGGATCCAGTGGTGGATCAGCTGGATTGACAGGCCGGAACGAAGTAAATGGGACTCGTACCTATCATCAAGACATGTATGAGGTACCTTTCCTTTAAAAGCAATAATAAAATGGCAAATTTAGGATGACTCACCCTGCAAAACCCCACTTTTGTGCTAAATCTAGAAAAGTAGAGACTGCTCTGGGTTGTGTCTCCTCCGGCTTCAAGAATCAAAACATATGACCTTCCATTCCCCCCTACAGAAAGTACGAGACCTTCATACCTGAAGTTGGGAGGGAGACTAGACTTAATTAATTAAGCAGAATCCAGTGAGCATCAGCTATTTGGGAAGTACCTGTCCAACGTGCTACCAAGAGGAAGTGATAGCTTAGTCGACAGTTCAACATATCCTCCTCTAGTAAAAACGTAACCTGTTTGTTTACATACCAAACACTTTAACATCAATCATTTACCTATACTAAAAGAAATTGTTATACCTGAAAAAACTGCATCTCCGCTCTCACTGAACTCAAATTTAGCATCCATTCCTCCATCATATTTGGCAGCGACTGTATCCTGGAAATAAGTTCCCTTGCGGACTTCCCATTCATTCAAGGAATCTGCGGACTTGAACTTTGCAAGTAAAAGCTTGCTCTTGCTGCTTTTTCCAGCCCGCAGCTGTGCTAGCTTATTGTTGTAGTCCTTAAACAATACAAGAATATCTAAGATCACTGTCTGACAGAAATAACTCGACATTCAATTAAACCCTGTAAGTAATAGTTCATTAAGGATCGGGTTGTTGTACTTTGGTGTCTCCTGCTAGTTTGTCTAAGCAGTTAAATTCATTGATTGGTTTTGTAACTGACTTGGTGCCACATTATTGGTTGGTATGAGCTACAAATAAGTTGAAAACAGACAGACATACATACATACTCTAGATCTATTTTTATACTGCAAGCAAAACCAAACAAGTTTATGCATGATTTACCTGAAAGGCTTTGCTGAGGTTGTATACACCCTGATGATCAACTCTGTTGAGATCGACAGTAATCGAAGAACGAGCAGTGGCACAATAGATAATCTTGTTGCAACCTTCTACAGCATCCCGGAGAGTGGCAGGATCTCCAACGTCCCCAACCACAATCTTAACGGAAGTTGGCAACATGTCCACAACTTGTTGATCCGCATTCCTTACCAGAGCCTAATAAAAAGTGGAATGAATCATCATAAGAAAAGAAAAAGGAAAGGAATGTTGTTTACTTACTTTGACCGAATAGCCCCTGAGCATGAGCTTGCGGACAACAATACGACCAACACGGCTGGTAGCACCGATGACGAGAACAGTGGTGTTCTGAGCCCCAGGGATTGCAAACTCGCACATGGGGCCGCCCTCCTGAATAAGAAGGATACTCTCGTCGTTGGTGCGGGTGGTCCTAGAGATCTGACCCAATTCCGAGAACTTGCGCCAGGCCTCATCGAATATCTGCCTGGACCGTCTCCCTAATCCAACGGGGTTCGCGTCCACCAGCCTCTTCATCACAGAGACCTTGCCTTCAACCTCCTCCTTCTCATCCTCATCGTCTGTAGGCGGAGTAGGAGGAGGAGGAGGGGATGGGGGTGAAGAAGCCCTAGAAGAAGAGATCATTAAGCGTCTGCAAGGTTGATGATGATGATTGGCAGCACCACTCCAACTACTGAAACCATTGAGGCCGCCGAAGTCATTGCTAATTTTCACTTTGCCACAGCCAAACCCCCCGGCAGGTAGTGCAGCAGCTGCAGCAGTTGTCATTGTTGTACAGTCTAGTATGGAGGAGGGACGGATTACTACGCCCCCTCACTCTTGTCTATAGTATTTAATCCGCCAGGTCAGCTCACAAACTCCAGCCACATAAATAATCCAGACTTGACAATCTGACACGTAGAGTCGCTCACCTTCACTTATTATTATTATTTTTAATCCTAAAATTGCTATTTTAGATAGCCTTTAACTTCAATAATTACAATCACAATCATTTATTTGTAAAACCCATTACATGTTACGTCCTTTAAAATTTTTAATTAAGTTTATTCATGTAAGGGCAATTTAGTCTTTTTAACGAATTATTTATAGTATTTAATAAATAATCAACTCATCATCTTCACACATTAAAACACACAGTTCTGCAACAATGGCAGCTCAATTCATAGAACCACAATGCAATATTCAACCTGCTCGCAAGCTCAAATACTTCCTTCAAGACTAAAACCTCCCGTTCCCGCGCTCTCGCAAATCCTCCGTCTTCCTCCATGCCGCCGTCAAATACTCTTCCATCCGTACCATCTCCCGCCGTTTCTCCACCAAAAACCGCTCCACATCACCTCTTCAGGAGCCTAAAATCACCAGAACAACCTCCGTAACCGTCAAGGACATTCTCCGCTGAAAATCCTTCCGAGATCTGTCAGATCCGGTTGAATTTCACGCTCCTCTAGTGCCGGATTTCTCACCGGAGTCTATTCGCTGTACAACGTCCACCGGTTTGCCGAGGAGTAGTAGTTGTAGCCGTAGTTGGTGCGATAGTGATTTCACCGTCGGTGATTCACCGGAATGTTTCTGTACATTCTCCGGTGAATCAGAGGTTGTTGATAAGAAGAATTTTCACGTTAATGTCATTGGTGAAAGGAAGAATAGAGATTTGCAGGTATAAACTGTGATGAACCTAATTGTGATGAACTAAATTTTGCAATTGAGTGTTTGTTGATGAAATTAGGGCTTATGATTATATCTAAACTGTAATACAGGATCAAATTGTCCTTGTAGAAGAAGAGGAACAACATATTTATATACGACGGCCGATGTTGGTTCTGGATGGATTTGGTGGTGCTAGTTGTTGGATACTGTGTGTTTTAATGTGTGAAGATGATGAGTTGATTATTTATTAGATACTATAATAATTCAGTAAAAAGACTAAATTGCCCTTATATGAATAAACTTAACTAAAAATTTTAACCTAGTTAGTGTTAAAGGACGTAACATGTAATGGGTTTTACAAACAAAGGATTGTGACTGTAATTATTGAAGTTAAAGGCTATCCATTGAAATCTGATACAAACATAAAAGACGAAAATTGTAATTTACCCTTTTTTTAATTCACAAAACCTATAAGGGTGGAGGGAGTGGTCTCGGGGAGTGCTTCGGGGAGGGGAGTTTGCCGCGTGAGGAACCATTGCCAGGGGTATAATCGGTGAGTTGGGAGTGTCCAATCAGTGTATACTCACCGAGTGTTTGAAGAGGTGAGAGATGGGAGGGGGAGGGGGTTAATGGTGGGTCCCAACCCCTTTCAACCAATCACAAATTTATCTTTAAAAAAATTGTTTACCACCCTCCATGTGTTTGACCATTGTTAGTGATTGAGTACAAAATGGGTAGTGAAGTTGGGACTTGACATGACATGACATTATTGGTTAGAAAATAGTTTAAACACTCACCATTTGGTGGCCACTCCCTCCACCCTAATAGCATTCACAATTCGTCCCTCAAATTCTATGAGGTGACTTTTTAGATTATGAAAAATAATTATAGGTGGTTGAAAATGATTGTGAGTATAGCAGAAAGAAAATGTTACTGTTCATCAGTAAATTTGAGGGGACACTCTTCACCCTCTATAGTTTTTTAATATATTTTGAAAGTGGTTGTGAGTGGAGAAGAGATATATTGTAATGATAAAACTATAAAAAATATGATTTAATTAAAAGGAAGATGAAATGTAGTTATTTTTAATGAAATTATAAAGTAAAAAAATATGGAATGAATATAAATGCTCTAATCTATGTAGAGTAAATTCTCAAAATGTTTTTTTTTTTTTACTTTTCAAAAATTTGTCTCAAAATGGCTTTGACTTTCGGCGTATATAAAGGTTTTTTTTTTTTTTTTTTTTTTTTTTTTTTTTTTTTTTATTGTTGAGCCACTGGCATAATTTTTTTTTCATTTCAGCTGAAATTTCTAATATCGTCAAACAAGGTCTATCAACTTAGGGGTGAATATATCATTCCAGACCTCGCCATTTTGGCTTTTTTTATAATTGTTTTTTTTTCATTTATTGTATATAAAACTGGGTCAAGTTATTCTACAAAGACTCCTAATTGTAAGAAGTGTAAGAAGTATTTATAGAGTGAAAAATGTCAAATAACCTAAAATTAAACCCACTACATTACCACCCAAAACCTAAACACCCACCCCCACCTCACCACCACCCAAAAACCTAAACCCCCCACCCCACCACCACCCAAAAACCTAACCCCCCCCCCTCCCGCAAAAACAAAAAAAAACTATACCTCACCAAAAAACCTAACCCTCCAACCCCCCAAAAACCTAAAAAAAAAAAACTAACCCCCCTCCCCACCCCCAAAAACCTAACCCCCCACCCTCACCACCACCCAAAAACCTAAACCCCCACCCCCCACCCTCTCGGCAAAAAAAAAATGGGTTTTAGGTTTTTGGGTGGTGGCGGATGTTTAAGGGTTGTTTTTTTTTTTTTTTTTTTTTTTTTTTTTTGTACTGGGTTTTTTAGGAGCCTTTGTACACTTCTTATAATTAGGAGCCTTTGTATTTGATCCTAATCCTATAAAACTCACCTCACTCTCAAATAGGGGCGGTAATTCTTGACCCGACACGAAAAATACAGGTTTGAATTGACTAACACAACCCGTTTAAAAAAATAGGCCGGGATTGGGATAACCTGTATTAAAAACAGTTCGGGTTAACTGTATAAAAACGAGTTGACCCGTTAAATTATTATTTAATTAATGTTAGTTTTGCCATACTATATCATCCGATAAATTGTTTATGATATAAAAATACTGGTTAAATCGACCGAATGCGGTAATGTAAGAGCATTCACATTTTACCCACCAAAATATGTAAGAAGAGGTTTTTATATTATAAAAGGTATAAAAAGTGGTTGTGAGTAGAGGAGAGAGAAAATGTTACTGTTCATCTGTATATTTGAGGGAACACTGTATATTTTGAAAGAGGTTGTGAGCGTAAGAGGTAATGATAAAAGTATAAAAAGATATTATTTAATTGGAAAGAGAGAGAAATAATAGTTGTTTTTAATGTAATTATAGGGTAAAAAGGATGGATAGGATGTGAATGCTCTGAAAAGGGGAAATGGATTGTGATATGGACCTCCCTCCCTCCCTCACTCCCTGCCTCCGCGTCTGCCGATAAGAGCAATGTGATTTATTATTTTAGGGTGTGTGTGTGAAGTAGGGAGCGATGGATAATATGTGGAGCAGAGAATTTTTCTTATCACCGTCGACGTTGTGGAGTGGATACACCCTTGCTGTTGTAACCCTAATATTTGTGTGGCAGATCGCCCCCAGATTCTTCTTGAGGAGGACCTCGGAATCCAACAATCCCCTCGTTTCCATTGCATCTCCATCCCAACAAAACGGGTTAGTTACTGTTTTTCATTCAATAACTCTTATCTAAACCTAACTTATCATCTATCTATAGCTCGCTCGATAACTAACTGTTCATCACTAAAACGTTCAAGAAATGAAATGAAAGGAGAAAACTGGAAATCATGTACAGTTTCTTCTTGGTCACATATACTAGAAGCCCTTTTCCGGATTCCAAATGGCATAACAAACCCTTTCATTCAACAAGCAACAACATATTATATGATTTTGGAATAAGTGACTGAGTACCCTATGTTTGCAATTTAACTGAGTACCCTGGTGTCTTCTTTTGCAGCAGAATATCAGATGTCATTACTGATTTGGATCTTAAACTTCTGATGGAAAATCTGGATGAGCCTCCTCCTGTGCTTCAAAATAACAAGTGGGAGAGTGTTGTCGATAAAAGAAATGATTCACTCTCTTACTCTGTCAAGTCTTGCAAACCCAAGGTTATCTTTGATATGCTTTTCATTTTTTTACCCTTGTTGTTGGGTACTTGGGTGTGTGAAGTTTTATGTTATTACTTGCAGGATGGTGGGCCACTCAAGTATTTAAGTACAACGACATTCAATGATTGTTCTCGTGAGACTTTGAGAGACTTCTACATGGATAATTCTTATAGGAAGGAGTGGGACAAGACCTTGATTGACCATGAGCAGTTGCAGCTGGATGAGAGTAATGGAACTGAGTTTGGACGCACAATAAAAAAATTTCCCCTCTTGACCCCAAGAGAGTACGTTTTAGCCTGGAGGATCTGGGAAGGAAGAGATGGAACCTATTATTGTTATAGTAAGGTATTACGATATATATATATGTTGAGTGTGCACATAACCTCTTAACTGGTATTTCTTTGATTTTATAATGCATGTGTTCCTTGACTATTTTTTTTTTTGTTTGCGATATGTTTAATTATATGGGGTTAGTTAACGTACAATTGGCCTTAACGTATGATGCGTACACGATGAAAATATAACATGCGGATTTTAGGCTATTACATGCGCATTTTATGACTAACACCTGATGTTTTATAACATGCGGATTTATGGTTTTCCAACATGCGGATTTATGGTTTTTGAGGTTTATAACGTGCGGAATTCTCATCGCGTACGCTCGTACGTTAAGGCCAATTGTACAGTACACTTTCTCTAATTATATTGGGGTGACTAATAATTCTACTACTAAAACCTTAGATTTGCATATAATACAAAAACTAGATTACTTTTAATAGTGACTATGGGTGGAACATATAAAAAAAATCAAAGTGTCTATCTATGAATACTTTTGCCGCCGAATCATTTCCAAACACTCAAAATTGCTCAGAAACACTAATAAAACAGAATAAAGCATTTACGTTCTAAGCTACAAGTCGTTTTCCATACTTGGCTCGTAGGGGAATATTAAACTATATCATATCTAGAAGGTATCCAAGGTAATGCTATTTTATAGAATATAGATAAGAGGCCTATTAGCCCTACTATACACAATTGATATACAATTACTCTAACTTCATATTCTGTTTTTTGTTACACATTTTGAATTTGAATTTTTGATGTTTATACAATAACTAAAATCATGTTGTTAGGAATGTGAGCATCCTTCAGCTCCAAGACGAAAGAAGTATGTACGGGTTGGTCTTTTTAGATCTGGCTGGAGAATTAGGGAAGGCAAGTTTCTAGGTTACCCTTTTTTTACCTGTTTTTGTTTTCTTAATTTAAATTGGACTGTTTATATATTTCTTAAGTAGCTCAATTTTTTTTTATCTTTTAAATTAGGGCTGCAAACAAATCAAACGAACACGTACAAGACCTTGTTTGTGTTCGTTTGTTAGGAAAATATGTGTTCGCGAACTGTTCATGAACACTTACCGAACGGGATTTTATGATCGTGTTCGTTTGTTAAGGAAATGAACGTGTTCGTTTGTGTTTGTTTAGGAAACGAACACACATGAACACAAACTAATGTTCATGAACCCAAACGAAAACAAACAAACAAACATAAATAAGCATTCATGAACAGAATATATAATACATTAATACTTATTAAATATGGTATTTGTCGGAATTTTGAAGTATTTAAATAAAATATAAAAACACTAATAAACTATTGAACACGTTAACGAACGTTAACAAACATGAATGAACGAACACGGCCTTTGTTCATGTTCGTTCATTTAACTAAACGAATGAAATTTCTTGTTCGTGTTTGTTCATTTATCAAACGAACTTCCCGCCAAACGGTTCACGATCGTTCGCTAAACGTTTGGTTCGTTTGCAGCCCTATTTTAAATATTATAAAAGAGATGAGCAAAAAGTAAATTATTATCTTCATTTGCATGTTTGATGGTTTACCTGAAACATGTATTATTGCGATAATATTCCACTTTTGACGAACGGACGAATAATATGATTATAAGTTTAACTTGCAGTGGAAACCGTCACCTCTATAACTGGGGACCCTATTGCATATTGATACAAACAAAGTATGAGCTAGAACTGTAGGGGCATCTGCATTCTTATCCACTGTGCTGTATTTACCTAAATATGACAAAACATTAGTCTAATGTTTATTTTTTCTATTCTGCTGAAGTACCTGGTAGAAATTCATGTCAGATCAAAATGGTTCACCAAGAAGATGCCGGGTTGAATGCTGAAATGGCAAAAATGATCTTTGCCAAAGGCATATGGAGTTATGTGTGTAAGATGGATAAAGCTCTTCGGAAGTATTCTGCCGTCAAACGTATTCAGTTGACTGCAACTGTTAGTGCAATCACTTTTGTTCAGAAAGTGAGTGCTCTCGTTAATTTTGAATGACTTGTGAAATGTGGCTAGGCGGTGTTTGGGAATACATTTACTGATTGATTAAGATTATTGTGGTTTTCAAATCATTTTTGAGTGTTTGGGTGCTTATCCAAAACTGGCTGTTGGTCATCTTAAATCATTAGAATTTCCAAACATCTGATTGTTGTGACATTAATCAAAACAGTAGAAGCACATCCTTTAGCAGGTCATTTTGGTAATAATTATTCCATATCACATTATTGTAACTTTCAAAACGCAATCTCGAAACACCTTAGTAACGGATTTTCTTTATTGATTTAGGTACCACTTTCATTGGATTCCACTGGCGAGAGGGCTGATCCAGAAGTCTCGGTCTCTGAAGAGTGCAATAAGAAAAAACTGTCTAGAAAGCCTTCAAAGAAAGTGATAGCGAACGGGTTGATCATTGCTGGTGGTGTGATCTGTTTGGCTCGTGGACACACCAACTTCAGTGCAAAGGTTGCAATGGCATACATATTAAGTAAGTTGACAAAGCGTCGTGAAACTTCTTTGCACTAGGGAGGGGGCATGTAAATGCTTTTTATGGAGATTTGATATGCCAATACAACCGAATAACACAAGCCATGTAAATTAAAATCTTAATTGCTATTCAAAAGGAAAGGTAGTAAGCTACACTCCTAAGATTTACTGCTGCTGTAACCATTATAATTGATATCCAACTCTCGAAAGAAAGAACGAGGGAAAAAGCAATTTAAACTTTTGTTTGTTGTCATTTTGCTTGCCTATAATAGTTCATAAAACTCACTTTTTACATGATTTCTTAATAACTATTTCACCAAACACTAAATTTTCCACCATTCTGGTCTAATCTACTTTCACATGAATTGATCAAATCCGTATTCTGAAAATCCATTGTTCGGTTTAACATGAATTGATCAGCCTTTACCCCCACACAGATTTTATTGTATCGGGAGGGATTCTCCATCAACTTGAATCTGCTGTAGAGGGCCTTGGTAGAGGAGGGAGATTGCTGTTGGGTAGGGATGTAAAGGAGTCTAGCCCAATAGGTGTTTGTTAAGGTGTACCCATTCTCAAGTTGTGCGGGTTCAAGTCACATTATATTATATATTTAGGATTAGGATCAAGGGAAAACCCCTACGAGTTGTGAAGACTTAAAGAACTCGATCTTCCCGTGTGAGTTTCGACCCCATGTTTTTACACCCCTAGTTTAAGACGTTTCAAAGTCGGCTGTAAAAAAAAGTAAAATATAAAAAATGTTTAAAAAACAGTTAAAAAAGCTAAAATTGTTGTGAAACTAGTCTAATAGTAAAAGGAATATAAAGAACAATATGGAGAAAGAGATTGATTTTATTGATTGAGATGTATACTACAAGAGATATAAGAGACTATATATAATATAGGAAAACTTGTGAAACAAGCCTTATCTATTTTAGGTGTTGATAACCACATTAATAATAAATATATTCATAAAACTCCCACTTGGTTATTAACATAATACGCTTGATGCTGTCTCGTTAAAAACATTGCTAGGAAAACCCGGTAGGACAAAACCATAGCTAAGGGAAAAAGGGTGCAGCGTGTAATGCGCATTATCTCCCCCGATACTTCTGGATCAGGTATGTTGCCTTATTAAAAACGTTACTAAGAAAACCTAATGGGACAAAACTTAGTCAAGGGAAAGATAGTGCAACTTGAATAAGTCTCCCTCTCATTTTAACATGTATCTTTTAAGACTAAAGGGTATGGAGAGGATGGGCTTGGAGGGGATGAGCCGACACGTAGGCGCCACGTAGGAGTGGCTTGGAGAGGATGGACCTAGGGGGGTGGGGGATGAACCACTTTGTGTATATATATGTATGTATGTATAGGTATATGTGAGAGAAGAAAGGAGGAGAGAGGAGCATCAAGCCCGGCTGTGGGCTGCCGGGTTAGACGAGCCGAGCCCCAGGGGGGCGGTGTGGGGGTCCGGCGCCGGGCCTAGCCGGGCATCAGCCGGCCCCCATACCTTCTAGTCTAAGTGACGTGTGTCTATCTTCCTTGAAAGTCGAACAAAGCTTTTGTAGCCAATAATTTTTCGCTCGATCCTTTAATGTGCAATCCTTTATGTTGAGCAATGTTGTATAATCTTCTAACGAGACTTTAGGTGCCTCATTTCAAAAAATATCACGTCCACCACTGTGTTTTGTTACATTCCTGCATCTACAAGACTAACCAAACTTGTTTTGATGGGTTAGTAAAATATAATCAAATATCGTTTATACCTGAAATATTTCTTTGAACTCATTCCAATGTCTCTTCGCTTGACAAAGGTTATATCATGACAATAAGCTCAAGTGAAAGATATTATAACCATACATATCTAGCAAAAACATATTAATGCACGTATGCATAACTATGGTACTTCTAGACTGAAAATCTCTACTTTGGTACGAGATGATAATAGTCATTCTTATAACAAGTGACTGAACAATCTTTAACATACCTTAAGGTTGAGCTTTGTCCATGCTAAAATGTCCCAGTATCTTCTAGATGTAGTTTGATCGATGGATAAAAATACGATCACAAATATACTCGAACGGCAGGTTTAGTAACTAGACTGTGCCAGGGTCATTCAAAATTTTCTCCTCTAAAAGCTTCACGGTTTCTCTCGATGGTGCCTAGACATCATCACTTTAAACTAAGATTATAGTGAACTTTAGGAGAGGACTTTTGATAAAGATGGATAATATTATCAAACTCATATTGCTCTTTATCAGAATATCTCATGAATTGTACAACACCCAACCCGATTATTTTATCCATACTATATTTTTAAGTTTATAAAGATACATTCATGGGGTTTTGAAACCAATGCTTCAGGCATTTACCATCAATTACATACTTCTTATCACTTTGAACAACGTATTTGCATATACTTTTTAGGAGTTCTGTTACATAAACCTCCTTATTGATTTCTATATTATATGCAAGAATGTCTTGAACATTTGCTTCATTTGTAAAACCCATATTGTACCATGCTTGTACACTGTACATTGAAATGCTATAATCACAAGGTACAAGTTTTCTATATATGTTTATTGGTGCACAAAAATTACATCCATGAGATGTTTCAATTAACCTTCTAAGCACTCAATTTCTTTAGGATAATCATGCGGAGTTCCAATTATATTCAATTCGATATTATATACATGAATTTGATGTTAGGATCAAAATACACTCACGAACACAGAACTCACACACACACACTTTTCTGATGAAGAACACAAAGATTTATAGTGGTTCAGTCGGTTCTGACCTACATCCACTCTTAGTAACTAGGAATATTTGTATTAGTTAAGCTTGTTACAAGTATTTCAGATACAAAACAATCTCTTATATAAGATTGGATGAAAGAGGAAAGTGAAGAAAACAAGATCCGTGAATAATGGGTCACAGACCCATGTCCCCTTATCCTCTTATCCTTTTGATAAGAAAGGATTTTCTAATCTCCACTTGATCAAGTGGCCTTCACACTCAACAATCTCCCACTTGAAGCCACGGGATAATCTTCACCTGTGCTTCAACTGTGCATCAGTATCTCTGTAATAACTTTGATCTTCTTCACATTCCTAGTTACCCGACCTTCTCTTCAATTAACCTGAAGGCCAGTTGAAGCTATGCAAAGCTTCAACTTCTCTAAGGTGACAACCTTAGTCAACATATCAGATGGATTTTCACTTCCTTTGATCTTCTTCAACTTCAGAGTGCCTTCACTAACTTGCTCTCTGATGAAGTGATATCTCAGCTGTATGTGCTTTGTCTTCGAATGGAAGACAAGATTCTTTGCAAGATGAATTGCACTTTGATTGTCAGAGAATAATGCACAATCAATTTGTTCCTTACCGAGCTCTTTGAGAAAATTCTTCAACCATATAAGCTCTTTGCTTGCTTCAGCAACTGCCATATACTCTGCTTCTGTGGTTGAAAGGGCAACACTTTTCTGCAGTCTGGACATCCAGCTTACTGCAGTGCCTCCCACTGTAAAGACATATCCGGTGGTGCTTTAGTAAGATTCTTTACAACCACCAAGGTCAGCATCTGCAAAACCCTTCAGAATAACCTCTTTCCCCTTAAACTGTAATGCCACTTTTGAAGTCCCCTTCAAATATCTTAGCAGCCATTTAACTGCTTCCCAATGTTCTCTCTCTGGATTGGACATAAACCAACTAACAACTCCCACTGCATGAGCTATATCTGGTCTCGTGCGTACCATTGCATACATGAGGCTACCAACTGCCGATGCATACGGAACTTTAGACATTTCTGCTTTGTCTTCATCTGAGCTGGGTGACTGAACTTTAGAAAGCTTAAAGTGACTTTCCAAAGGTGTGCTTCGAATCTTGGCATCTTTAAGGCTGAATCTTTCTAACACTTTCTCAATGTACTTCTCTTGAGAGAGTGTTAAAGAACCATCTTCTTTGTTTCTGAAAATACTCATCCCAAGTATTTGGTTTGCAATTCCCTAGTCTTTCATCTCAAACTCTTCAGAAATCTGCTTCTTCAGCTTCTTGATCTCTGTCATGTCTGAACCTGCAATCAACATATCATCCACATATAGTAATAGAATGATATAAGGACCCTTAAACCTCTTGATTTAACAATAATGGTCATTGCCACATCTCTTGTATCCGACTCTTCCCATGAAGTTATCAAACTTCAAATACCATTGTCTGGGCGCTTGTTTCAGACCATACAAACTCTTCTTCAACTTACACACCAAGTTTTCTTTGCCTTTAACCTGAAAACCTTCTGGTTGTGTCATGTACATATCTTCTTCTAGGTCACCATGTAGAAAAGCTGTCTTGACATCTAGCTGCTCTAGATGCAAGCCTTCTGCTGCTACAATACTGAGAACAAGTCTGATAGTAGTCATCTTCACCACTGGAGAAAATATTTCATTGAAATCAATTCCCTCTTTCTGCTGAAATCCCTTGACCACTAATCTTGCTTTGTACCGTTTGGTACCATCATGTTCATCTTTGACCCTGAAAACCCACTTGTTCTGAAGAGCCTTCTTCCCAGCTGGAAGCTTTGTTAAGTGCCAGGTCTTGTTCTTCTCAAGCGACTTCATCTCATCTTTCATTGCTAACTCCCACTACAATGAATCTTTCAACCCCATGGCTTCTGAGTAACACTGGGGTTCACCATTTTCTGTCAAAAGTATGTAATTGATGGATGGTGAATATCTGTCTGGTGGTCTAACGACTCTGGAGGATCTTCTTGGTTGAAACTGAGGAGTTTATGAGGATTCTGGAATTTGAGGAGCGACCTCTTCTTCTTCTTCTTCTTCTTCTGCAGAATCATTACTAGAGATCATCCCCTGAGCTCCCACTGTTGATTGACTCATTCCCATTTTCTGGAATGTCGACTGAAGCTTCTTTTCTTGTATCACCACTTCCAAATTCAACATAGTCTTTCTGAACTTCTGGCCCTTTGGTGTTTCTGTCTTTATACAATTCGTTTTCATTGAAGACGACATTCTTGTTTCTGATTACTTTTCCGCCTTCATTATCCCAAAGTCTGTAACCCATTTGTTCTGACCCATAACCAATGAATGTGCACTTCTTGGATTTTGAGTCTAACTTATCCCTGTCACCAGCTTCTAACAAATCGTAAGCACTACAACCAAAGACTCGTAAGTGTTCGAGACTTACCTCCTTTCCTTGCCACATTTCTTCAGGCAACTTGAAATCTAAGGGACCGGTTGGTGAACGGTTGATCAAGTAGGCTGCAGTGCTAACTGCATCGGCCCAGAATGTCTTAGGCATCCCGGCATTTAGCCTCATGCTTCTAGCCCTCTCATTTAGAGTTCTATTCATTCTCTCAGCTACACCATTCTGCTGAGGAGTTCCGGGAACTGTCTTGATCATCTTTATCCCTGCCTTGGCGCAATAGTCAGTGAATTGCTTGCTTATGTATTCACCACCATTATCAGACTTTAAGCACTTTACCTTCAAGTTAGTTTCATTTTCAACAGCAGATTTCCATATCTTAAAAGCATCAAATGCAGCAGATTTATGCTTAAGAAAATATACCCATACCTTTCGTGTTGAATCATCGATGAAAGTAACATAATATCTTGAGCCTCCTAGAGATAAAACTGAGGTTAGTCCATATACATCCGAGTGAACAAGCTCTAATTTCTGAGCTTTCGGTGTCCTCCATGTCTTCACAAAAGTAACCCTCTTTTGTTTTCCAAGAACACAAGGTTCACATAATTCAGTTTCCACTTTCTTCAAGTCTGGAAACTTACCTTTCTGAGCCAACATCTTCAATCCCTTCTCGCTCATGTGTCCGAGTCGGTTGTGCCATAAATTTGATAGACTCGGACCGGTGGTCATTGCATGAACACCTTCAGCAGAAACTTCTGCCATGTATAGAGTACCTTGCTTCTTTCCTTTGGCAATCACTACATTGCCTTTGATCACATTCCATTGTCCACCCCCAAAGTGAACATTAAACCCTTCATCATCCAGTTTACCAACTGAAATCAACTTTCTCCTCAAATTAGGAATAACCCTAACATTTTTCAATGTCCATATAGTTCCTAATGAGGTCTTCAAGTCTACATCTCCAATACCTGTGATATCAAGCATTTGATCATCTGCTAAACGAACTTTACAAAAGTTACTTGTTCGTAGATTCTTGACCATATCTGGGCATGAGATAGCATGGAAAGAAGCACCTGAATCCATAATCCAAGATTCAACTGATGTCACACCCCTATTTTTCCACGTGTCACCGGTGGGCCCGGTGGGGAGTATCGTGACGTAATTGATATCATCATAGTCAAACAACACAACATATAAATGCACAGCGGAAGCAAAAGATAGATTTATTTCAAATGAATAATTTGTAATGTCTAAGTATCACAAAACAGTCGAAACAGATCCACAGGCGGATCAAATAAAAAGGAAAACTGTTCAACAGACTTTGACATCTAAAGCTTGCGAGACTTGAGTAATGATGCCTGGAGTAGCCAGCCTATTTCGTCTAGTACCTGCACTTAGCCTTTTTGGAAAATACGTCAGTTTGTACTGGTAAATACAACTTAACTGGCTCATTTTGAAAAGAGTTTGAAAATTGATTTAAATGCACTTCGGCAAAATATTTTATAACTTGGGACAATTATTCAAAATAATCTTGTATACAGTTTTACTCATTTGTCGTCCATTAGGGCCGGTTTGTAGGGCCGGACTTAAGTTAACTGACACGCCACAGGTATAATGCCCACAAGGTCGATTCCTTATAGTGGGATACCAGTTTTTACATAATGCAACTGTCAGGTGTACGCCTACACCCCGTGCTTAGGTCGTGGCCATTTCATGAATGATGCCAAGGATATCCGGGACATGGTCATTTAACCCCCAAGGGCCATACACCAAATAATACATATCAAACAGGTTATGTAAATACATCAATCACAATACGATCTAAATGACTACATACACCCGACCAAGCGGTACTTTTATAGTACCGTATCCCAAGCCCGTATAGGGAAAATAAGTTAAGGGTATTTACCTGAGCAAAGTATAATTCAAATACAGCAAGTGCACGTAGCTTTTACTGGGCTCCTAATCTGGAACGAAGGTTTTAATAACCTATTAGAATCCTAACAGGTCTTTAATTAAGCCTAAACTTAGACCGGTTAGTTTTCAAAAGGAAGGCACGGTTCAAACGCATGATAAAGCGAAGACCGGCTTAGAATGTGGTTTTGACCCGACAAGCTTGTATACTTGTTTAATACGGGTAACTTAATCATATTCTGGATTTTGAGACAAAAACGATATGGTTTGACCCGTTTCGGCTAATATACGCAAACTAGTTACAAACGCCGATCCGAACGCGAAACATGCGTAACGGGTAACCATAAGAGTCATGAACATGTTCCATAAGTTAATATGCCTTAAATATGTTGTGACATCAGTAGGATGTCTTCTATTATGACCCAAATGATTTTAAACTCGAATTACACCTCGTAAGGGTATTTTGGTCATTTAAAAGGTTACAAAAGGGTTTAAACATGTTTCTGAGTTTCGGATCTGATGTAATCAGTAAAAATACTCAATTTACTAAGTTATATCACTAGGTATAACTTATAGGTGAAATCTATCCTTTATGACCAAACTATGCATCTTAAGGGCATTTTGGTAATTTCACATAAGCCTGAAAGGTCAAAGTCGGAAATTTGAGCTTAAGACCTTTGCTTACTGTTAGAATGTAAATATTTACTAAAAATATCAATAAGCATCAAACCTTATATTTATAAAATGGTTTTAATATATACTATGCGTTAAAAACGCTTAAAAAGGCGATTTGGAGCCATTTCCGGCTTTTTTAAAGAAAAGCTGATATTTTTATTATTCCAGAAGGCTCAAAATACTTTATTTATCATATTAGATCAGTAGAAAAAGGTTTGGGGTCAAAAGGATTTATAAAACTTATTTTATAGCCCAAAAGGGCAAAACCGGCAATTACCGAATCAAGCTTAGAATCCTAAGTTATGCTCAACCTAAAAATAAATAAAAATCTTCAAAAATCCCAAAATATTATATTACATCAGTGGGTAATAAGTTTGGTATTAAAAATTGGGTTTAGATAGGCTATATGCGGTTTATTTACTTAAAAGCTTCTTAATTACGCTAATGAGCATAACTCTTAATCTAGACCTCAAACTGATGTCAAATTCTAGGGACAAGTTTATAAATTAGTAGTGAAGGTTTCTATTCTTTCACTTTATCAAAAATCATGTTTTAAGGTCAAAAGGGCATAATAGTCAACATTTAAGCATTTAACGGAATCATGCATATGAATCGGATAACTAATGAACCAAGTTGTATAATCACAGAGGGTTATACTTATAGGTAACTTGGTCCTAATAAGGCTCTAAGGCATTCCTAAATCATGCTTAAACGGGTCAGAACTGAAAGTCAAAGCATAAGTCAAACTATGCGACTTTCGGTCCCGAAACTAGCCTAAACTGAAAATTGTCGAGTTGAACATGTTTAGACATGTTCTTACATTAATTACCAAGTTATATTAATGTCAAAACAGGTTGCATAGCTTCTACATTGCTAATTATGCATTTATTTGAAATTTAGCTTTCTGTTGACTTTTTATAATCAAGTTTGACTCGACAATTGACCTAATTATAGTGGGAATCAGAGGGTGACCTTTTAGGGGTTTAATGCCCACATAATTACCAACTCATAGGTACTTTCATAATGAAATTTGACTGGAGCAATTAAGATTAATGACGAAGTCAAATCTTAATTACGACGATTTGACTTTACACTAATAAACTAAGCAAAACTGAATTAAAGGAGGTTAATTACACTTACAACAGTCCTATGCACAACTAATGATCACTAGGAAGGATGCTTGAGCTCCAGGAACCTCCAAGAAGAGAGTTGTGATGGTTACAAGTGAATGAGCAAATGAAAAACCCAAAGTTCATGGCTTTATATAGGTTTCTTGGATCAATTTGATCATGCCAAACAAGTCTAGGATTGTTATGGGATCATTCCAAGTGTCCCTAGGCCTTAATATACTAGCAAACAAGCCCATAGAATCAAAAACAACCATTTTAAGTCGGTTAAACGGGCTGGAACAGACAACTGTGCTTATTTCTGCATCTGGGGACCTTAGGCGGCCCACGTAAGGATCCATAAGGATCTTACGCGCCCCGCATGGCCAGTCTGATCCGGTTACAAAGTTTCATAAGTTGCAATTTTGGTCCCTGGTCCTTCCAAACTTGATTTTAAGCTTATTTCTTGCACTATAAACCCCCAAACTTGACTTTTAAGGACCCCAAGTCATAAACCATCTTTGTTTAGTCCCCGGTTATTCATACGTTCACCGAAAAGTCTTAAATTTCAACGTTGACGCTTTTAATCCCTCGTATACGAATATTGTCATAACTTTCTCATACTTTATCGAAACCTTGTGAAATTTTTATCACACATTTTTGTGAGTATAATTTATCATTACAAAGCTTCGGGTCTGCTAAAAGATCACTCAGAGGTATACTTTAAACATGTTGACACATTTAGCCCCTGTAGTTTGTAATTCCTCACTTTCTTTCACAATTAGCTTCGTATGATCCATGATTTATTCGTTTAAGGATATAAACATCATGTAGGGTTATTGAAAGACATATTTATCCATTGTTGACATTCTGAACCCTTATATTCACATACTTTCTCTGTTTGTCAACTTTAGTCCTTCATACGTAATCTTTTACACGTTCAAAGCTTATGACACGTGTCAATACATTATTGGACATGAATTTTCGAGGTGTTACATCCTCACCCCCTTAAAAGAAATCTCGCCCTCGAGATTTGCTAAAATGCTGGAAGTTATTTTTGTCGCATAATGGACTTAACTTTTATAGCATATCTGGAGTCTCTCCAAGCTCCCAAGTTGACCTCTATAATAGGTATATGTATCCTTTTTGGAGCTTCTTAACCTATCGATCCTTCATCAATACAGGTTTCTCATCATATCATAAATCTGCATATCATTATGTGATAATGCTCCTCGACTTATGGATGAAACATATCCTTAAATCATTAGTGTGTAATACATGGCAATCTCCGCCAAACTCTTTTAAGTAGGTTTTAGCTTATAAGCTATTTAATCTTGATACATTCGATTCCTTCGAATGATTCTATATATTCAGAGCTTAACTAGTCTGATAATTAACAAATTGGCACACCCTTCCAGGGTGATATCTTTTGTTGAACCTTATTTCTTAACAAGAACTTAGGAAATTTGCTATTTCCATTAATCTTGATTTTCTGCCAAATAATGGCAACTTACATATGATTCTGGATTGTCTGATCTTATTCATTGTTTCCAATGCAACTTTCAGATCCTGATAATTGGACTTACAAATCTTCTGTCCAACATTAGATGTTTAGGTCTCCCAAGGAGCAGCCTAAATACTTATTTTAACTATTATAGAAAAGCTTATCTTAAGGTGAGATGTTTATTCCAACCACTGCTTAAAGCTAGTCTTAAGGAATAACTAATCTTTACAGCTAGTCGAACAAATCGACGATCCTGGGCAACTGATGGCAAATTCTTAATTGTTGCCTAATTAGGGTTGCGGTAATCAAATGCATAAGCAAAATGAACCGTCTTTCTTATTTGACTATTCCGAATTCTCAGAATATTGAGTTAGGCTATATGAATCCTTTATTTTAAAACTTACTTAATCAAGGTTTCGATTCTTTCAATGATGGCACTAGCCGTCTAGGAGATTTCATAATAATACATCCCTAAATGGGATATAATCTTAACTCTACTCACCTTACAAGAGGTAGACAGGGTAGTCTTAGGAGAAGATAATCAAGATACAAGGAGGTTACAGAGATTTCCAAATCTCTGGCTCCAGTTCATCCATCATTGCTTGTGTCAAATAAGTGACACATTATATGTTACAAGTCCACGAATTTCCTTAATCGAAGACCTTTACTTGGTCAATTCCCTTCTGGATATCTTCTTTGAATACCTTTAGCTGACTTTAGTACCATATGACCATCGGAATATCTCTGTGGTTCCATGCATTAAACCTCCATACTGATCAGGCATGGAAGCAATCTATGGAACATATTAAGATACACCAATCCTCATATGGTGCTTTTTGTCATACCATCTGGTATTCTTAATCGATAGAGATCAAGAGATATCAACTACATATTCTGACGTACTTCATCTGGAGAGAGGGTACACTAGAATTTTACGACTGAAGGTTTCTGACAGGTACAGAAGAAATGGTTCTTATGATTTCGCCTGTAAGTTTTACCTTACACTTAATATCTTGGGTTCTTATGGGAAAATTTCTAAAAGTTTGCTAAGCTTATGGTTTTATGAGAGACTTAGCAGCATCTGAAACCAAACGTAACTCCTAGCAATAAAATCACAATAAGGGTTTTATCTGGTGTCATTATTAATGTGAGCTGTCTCTAATCATTCACCAGGAGGGTTAAATGCCTCCATTCTTAATCCTTTAAAACTTAGCTGCAAAATCCTTGACAAATTTTTAGGGCAGTCTCAGCTTTGACTGGTTATTTCTTAATCTATACAACGCGAGCAGCTGAGGTAGATCCATAATGGATTTATAATGAGCAGGCTTTGAAACCTTAATGTGCCCTCTTATTGCCGGTGCTAACCACCAATAACTATTGCATTAAGCTTAGGCTTTGGGTAAATGGAATAGGGTACTATCTCAGCCAATGAATTAAAATCTGCGACATACTGTCGACAGTCTAAACTTTTATGGTGAGAGTCAGAAAATTGTTATTCCATCTTTTTCCTTCGTGATGCGAATAATAGGTTACCCTAATAAGGTCCTTAAAACTTGGACCATCCCATATTTGTATAAGGGGATCCTTCTTGTGGACTTCATTAATGTCCTCACTAATTAAGGGTATTGCCATCGAATTACTGTAATGCATACCTCACCGAGTCCTTTCCAGCATAGCCGCTGATACACCTAATGGTTTCTATTTCCTCCAATAATTTCCTGCAATCCATGGTCCCATTTTACTATTGAAGTCTCTGGACTTCCCAGAGACGAAGTACTTTTAAGTACATCCAAAATAATGGGCTCCTTGCCATATATGCCTTTGTTGGGTTTGTTCTTCGCATTTGAAGTATGAATGAAGCTCTTCTCATGAGCAGCGACATGTGTTTTAGAGCAAACAGCATTCAGCTTCTTGATCCTTTTCATGGCTTTTCTCCCAGCCTTTCTAATGGCTGTGTTAATTACCGTTTTGGAGATTAACTCCATTAAGATTGAGGTTCATGTTTGATGCACCGTTAACATTTGTCGCATCTCTAACCTCACAACTTGTTGTTTATCTCTTCCGAGTTTCCCATACTCGAAGCTTTGGTATTAAATACCAAATTCAACAAGTGCTCAGGCAATCCTTACTATGTGTCTTCCTTGAATTGCAAGGGCTTAACATAAAAAGTCTTGATAACTACTTGCTTCTTATTACCCCCAATATGGGCTTGGTTACAGGACGACCAATCCATTCCTATTACTATATTGAGTCCCTTTATTTTAACGGAAACAAGGATAGCGGAAAAATGATTCCTAATGGATATAAAACATCCATCTAATATTGCTGAAACAGTCTCTAAGGTACTATCGACCAATTCTACTCCATACTTAACGCTTAGAGTTTTAACAGGCAGATTTAAAGATTTACAAAATCCATTGTCTACGAAAGACTTATCTGAACCTGAATTAAATAATACTCTAGCATGAGCGTTATTTATAAAGAAAGTATCTGTTGTGACATTGCCATCCGGAATATCCTCTTGAGCATTCATCTGAGAGCTTCCAGCTTTGGCCTTCTTAGCCTTTCCAGGCTTCTTGGTTTTATTCGGGCAATTAGTCCTGATATGCCCCTTCTCGTTGCAACCATAACAGGTCGCATCTTTCAACTTCTTGCAATCCAAGGTCTTATGCTCCTTGGACTTGCAGATTCCACAGGGTAGAGGCTGAAATTCAAATCTGCATTTCCCGAGGTGGTATTTCCTACAGGTTTTGCATCTGGTCTTTTCACCTGCCTGCTGGTTGTTCTTCGAGTCCTTGCATTCATGGGTCTTGTGATCCATCTCTTTACAGAGGACACATCCCCTGATCTGATCATAGAAACATTTTCCGAAGTGCTTCTTCCCTCAGGTTTTACATTCGGGTTTTGCCTCCTTTGGCTTGGACTGGTTATAGCTTGAACTGGTCTTACCCTTCTTATAACCCTTATTTGGGGTGTCATCGCACTTTCGCTTATGATCCTTCAACGCACGGTCCACACCGTTGTTTACGGCTGTATCTAACATAGCCTGTAACTTGGTGCCCGATAATTTTAGTCTTGCACCATCATCCTGATCAACTGGACGATTGTGGGCTTCATAGGAATCAGCCATGGTGAAGCTTTGAAGGCTACAAACCATGTAGTAATAATTTGCTAAATTGTCGAACTTGATGATTAAATAGCCATGGTGTAAATCAACCATATAGGCCAATAGATAGTATTTATTTGATTATGTTTTGCCTAGGTTTTTAAATAAACCATCTTTGGCGTCTTGAACGGAATATAATTCTTCATATTTATTAGACAGGGGACATTAGTCACGACTGTCAATGTCGTACCGACATTTTATATAGCACAAGGGCTTGTTCCAAAGGACTTTTTGATAGCACAGAGACCTTGTCACTAGGGAAATTTTAAAACATAATCAATGATTCCTTTGGATCGGAAAATTTCACAGTTCTTTGTTTGACAAGAAGTTATGAAATAAAACTATCTTTTTCATGCATACATCTTTGCTCGAAGGCATACATTTCAAATGAATGTTTTGATGTATTCATCGTGTTCGACGTTTATTAGCCATGATTCCTATTGATCATTTAAGCTAGATAAGGGGGTTTGGAAGTTCCTAATATAAAGATGACAAATGTGATTTTATCGCATCACTGTTGTCAGGTGTGCTAACACGTTTTCAGGTGTTAATAAGGATCTGAATCTCTTTAAACAGGTTTTACCATCTTAGCCAGGTCTTTAATGACATTCAAGCTAGGTTATACCTTTTAAGATTCTTTTTAATACATATACTAGCAGAAAAGGAATAATATTTATTTTATTCAGGATTTCCATTATAACCCTAAATTATAAATAATAGCACAAAAGGCCTAGTCACGTAGACAAGTTTAATTTATAAGCCATAATTCTTACAGAATCGAGGCATTAAGGTTTGAATCAAAGTTCATTACCCATTCTAAACAGGGAGTTGTAGGCTACCACTGTCTTTAGTCCCAGAGGACGTTAATCATAGCCCGTGGGCACTTCATCCTTAAGGGATGATTATTTTAAATAAGGGAATTTAGATTACCCCTTTTTAAGAATGACTTATGTGATTTTATCGAATCACACTTTGTCAAGCATGATAACATAACAAATGTTAATAAAGGTTGAATCTTTCGAATAGGTTTTTACCATCTTGGCCATGTCTGCAATGACAATTAGGCTAGGTTTTACCATCTTGGCCATGTCTGCAATGACAATTAGGCTAGGTTTTACCATCTTGGCCATGTCTGTAATGACAATTTGGCTAGGTTTTACCTTTAAGATTCTTTTAATATTTAAACGCAGAGCAATCCTAAATTGAGATGTATGCAAGGATCTGAATCTAATTGTGGAACTACCATCTTGGCCCTGTCTTAAGGTGACATAAGGCTAGGTCTTGTCCTTTTTAGATTTTGCCATTGTATTATAATGGTAGATCTTATAATATAGGAATCTAATCGTCCCATTAAAATTTAAACAATACATGGTTGCCCTAAACGGGACTTCTAACTGAAAATGACTTGCCCATTCAAGGGATAATCATAAAAATAACAAAGGAAACAAATAAAAGATAAAACGGATTAGGATTCGTCCTATGTTCTTGTCTAGACTCAAGAATGTGCAATTGTGTAACTGAGATTAAACACAAAAGGCTAGTGTTTAATTCACTCAGTGTTGGCTCTGATACCAACCTGTCACACCCCTATTTTTCCACGTGTCACCGGTGGGCCCGGTGGGGAGTATCGTGACGTAATTGATATCATCATAGTCAAACAACACAACATATAAATGCACAGCGGAAGCAAAAGATTGATTTATTTCAACTGAATAATTTGTAATGTCTAAGTATCACAAAACAGTCGAAACAGATCCACAGGCGGATCAAATAAAAAGGAAAACTGTTCAACAGACTTTGACATCTAAAGCTTGCGAGACTTGAGTAATGATGCCTGGAGTAACCAGCCTATTTCGTCTAGTACCTGCACTTAGCCTTTTTGGAAAATACGTCAGTTTGTACTGGTAAATACAACTTAACTGGCTCATTTTGAAAAGAGTTTGAAAATTGATTTAAATGCACTTCGGCAAAATATTTTATAACTTGGGACAATTATTCAAAATAATCTTGTATACAGTTTTACTCATTTGTCGTCCATTAGGGCCGGTTTGTAGGGCCGGACTTAAGTTAACTGACACGCCACAGGTATAATGCCCACAAGGTCGATTCCTTATAGTGGGATACCAGTTTTTACATAATGCAACTGTCAGGTGTACGCCTACACCCCGTGCTTAGGTCGTGGCCATTTCATGAATGATGCCAAGGATATCCGGGACATGGTCATTTAACCCCCAAGGGCCATACACCAAATAATACATATCAAACAGGTTATGTAAATACATCAATCACAATACGATCTAAATGACTACATACACCCGACCAAGCGGTACTTTTATAGTACCGTATCCCAAGCCCGTATAGGGAAAATAAGTTAAGGGTATTTACCTGAGCAAAGTATAATTCAAATACAGCAAGTGCACGTAGCTTTTACTGGGCTCCTAATCTGGAACGAAGGTTTTAATAACCTATTAGAATCCTAACAGGTCTTTAATTAAGCCTAAACTTAGACCGGTTAGTTTTCAAAAGGAAGGCACGGTTCAAACGCATGATAAAGCGAAGACCGGCTTAGAATGTGGTTTTGACCCGACAAGCTTGTATACTTGTTTAATACGGGTAACTTAATCACATTCTGGATTTTGAGACAAAAACGATATGGTTTGACCCGTTTCGGCTAATATATGCAAACTAGTTACATACGCCGATCCGAACGCGAAACATGCGTAACGGGTAACCATAAGAGTCATGAATATGTTCCATAAGTTAATATGCCTTAAATATGTTGTGACATCAGTAGGATGTCTTCTATTATGCCCCAAATGATTTTAAACTCGAATTACACCTCGTAAGGGTATTTTGGTCATTTAAAAGGTTACAAGAGGTTTAAACATGTTTCTGAGTTTCGGATCTGATGTAATCAGTAAAAATACTCAATTTACTAAGTTATATCACTAGGTATAACTTATACGTGAAATCTATCCTTTATGACCAAACTATGCATCTTAAGGGCATTTTGGTAATTTCACATAAGCCTAAAAGGTCAAAGTCGGAAATTTGAGCTTAAGACCTTTGCTTACTGTTAGAATGTAAATATTTACTAAAAATATCAGTAAGCATCAAACCTTATATTTATAAAATGGTTTTAATATATACTATGCGTTAAAAACGCTTAAAAAGGCGATTTGGAGCCATTTCCGGGTTTTTTAAAGAAAAGCTGATATTTTTATTATTCCAGAAGGCTCAAAATACTTTATTTATCATATTAGATCAGTAGAAAAAGGTTTGGGGTCAAAAGGATTTATAAAACTTATTTTATAGCCCAAAAGGGCAAAACCGGTAATTACCGAATCAAGCTTAGAATCCTAAGTTATGCTCAGCCTAAAAATAAATAAAAATCTTCAAAAATCCCAAAATATTATATTACATCAGTGGGTAATAAGTTTGGTATTAAAAATTGGGTTTAGATAGGCTATATGCTAATTATGCGGTTTATTTACTTAAAAGCTTCTTAATTACGCTAATGAGCATAACTCTTAATCTAGACCTCAAACTGATGTCAAATTCTAGGGACAAGTTTATAATCAGTAGTGAAGGTTTCTATTCTTTCACTTTATCAAAAATCATGTTTTAAGGTCAAAAGGGCATAATAGTCAACATTTAAGCATTTAACGGAATCATGCATATGAATCGGATAACTAATGAACCAAGTTGTATAATCACATAGGGTTATACTTATAGGTAACTTGGTCCTAATAAGGCTCTAAGGCATTCCTAAATCATGCTTAAACGGGTCAGAACTGAAAGTCAAAGCATAAGTCAAACTATGCGACTTTCGGTCCCGAAACTAGCCTAAACTGAAAATTGTCGAGTTGAACATGTTTAGACATGCTCTTACATTAATTACCAAGTTATATTAATGTCAAAACAGGTTGCATAGCTTCTACATTGCTAATTATGCATTTATTTGAAATTTAGCTTTCTGTTGACTTTTTATAATCAAGTTTGACTCGACAATTGACCTAATTAGAGTGGGAATCAGAGGGTGACCTTTTAGGGGTTTAATGCCCACATAATTACCAACTCATAGGTACTTTCATAATGAAATTTGACTGGAGCAATTAAGATTAATAACGAAGTCAAATCTTAATTACGACGGTTTGACTTTACACTAATAAACTAAGCAAAACTAAATTAAAGGAGGTTAATTACACTTACAATAGTCCTAAGCACAACTAATGATCACTAGGAAGGATGCTTGAGCTTCAGGAACCTCCAAGAAGAGAGTTGTGATGGTTACAAGTGAATGAGCAAATGAAAAACCCAAAGTTCATGGCTTTATATAGGTTTCTTGGATCAATTTGATCATGCCAAACAAGTCTAGGATTGTTATGGGATCATTCCAAGTGTCCCTAGGCCTTAATATACTAGCAAACAAGCCCATAGAATCAAAAACAACCATTTTAAGTCGGTTAAACGGGCTGGAACAGACAACTGTGCTTATTTCTGCATCTGGGGACCTTAGGCGGCCCGCGTAAGGATCCATAAGGATCTTACGCGCCCCGCATGGCCAGTCTGATCCGGTTACAAAGTTTCATAAGTTACAATTTTTGTCCCTGGTCCTTCCAAACTTGATTTTAAGCTTATTTCTTGCACTATAAACCCCCAAACTTGACTTTTAAGGACCCCAAGTCATAAACCATCTTTGTTTAGTCCCCGGTTATTCATACGTTCACCGAAAAGTATTAAATTTCAATGTTGACGCTTTTAATCCCTCGTATACGAATATTGTCATAACTTTCTCATACTTTATCGAAACCTTGTGAAATTTTTATCACACATTTTTGTGAGTATAATTTATCATTACAAAGCTTCGGGTCTGCTAAAAGATCACTCACAGGTATACTTTAAACATGTTGACAAATTTAGCCCCTGTAGTTTGTAATTCCTCACTTTCTTTCACAATTAGCTTCGTATGATCCATGATTTATTCGTTTAAGGATATAAACATCATGTAGGGTTATTGAAAGATATATTTATCCGTTGTTGACATTCTGAACCCTTATATTCATATACTTTCTCTGTTTGTCAACTTTAGTCCTTCATACGTAATCTTTTACACGTTCAAAGCTTATGACACGTGTCAGTACATTATTGGACATGAATTTTCGAGGTGTTACAACTGAATCTTCAACAGAACAGATGAGAACATCACCTAATTCTTCCGAGGATACACTGTTTACTTCTTTCTTTGAAGCGGGTTTTGTACATTGGCTCCTATAGTGACCTTTTTCTTTGCAATTCCAACATTTAACGTCTTTTCTGTTCTTTGACTGTCCCCTTCTTCTGGACTTGGACCTGCCTCGACTATGTCCTCTTTCGTTTCTTCTTCCTCTACTTTATGTATGCAATAAAGAACTAGAATTAGAAGTCTCACCACTGCTTCTCCGTCTGATATCTTCGTTTACTATCAAGTCACGAATACTATCGAAAGTGAGTTTGGTAGTGCCGGATGCACTACTAACAGCTGTGACTGTGCCTGACCAACTGTCGGGCAACGATGATAAAAGGAGTAGTGCTTGTACTTCATCTTCAAACTTTTTTTCAACTGAGGCTAAACGAGAGATAATCGAGTTAAACTGATTTATGTGGGCGGTAACCGACATGCCTTCCTTCATCTTGGTGTTAACCATTTGTCGGATGAGGAATACTTTGTTTGAAGCGGATGGCTTTTCATACATGTTGGACAAAGCTTTCAATACACCATATGTGGTTGTTTCATTGGCAATGTTGTAAGCAACACTCTTTGCCAAAGAAAGCCTAACCACACCCAAAGCTTGTCTATCCAACAACTTCCATTCTTCAACATACATGTCATCTGGTTGTTCACCTGACATAGGCAAATGCAAACTTTTCTGATACAATAAATCTTCAATTTGCATTTTCCAAAATCCATAATCACTTCCATCGAACTTATCAATTTTGATTTTACTATCTTTTGCCATTAAAAAAAATTACCAAATTACTACTAACCAAACGGGTTTGTACTGCTAAGTGGTAATTTATACGAGCGAAAGCAATAATCAGAAACAAATAACTTATCTGTTTCAAGCTTTAATGGCAAGGGACAAGTATTGATGGATAATGAGATCTTGTTCAAAGTTGAGGGACCTTTCTTGATAAAATTGAAACTTTAATTTCTCCACCAGAAATAAACGTTGAGGGGGCCTTTCTGATAAAATTGAAACTTCAATTTCTCCACCAGAATAAAACACAGACGTGTTCTCCTTCTTCCCCAAATTTCACTAGAACAAAAAAAAAGAACCTGCTCTCTCTTTTCTTCTTCTTCCTGCGATGAACAAGAGACTGGGTTCAATCGGAACCCTAGTTCTATCTCACTGGCCAACTTCTTCTTCTTCTCTCCTGTTCGTGTGTCACACAAGAGCCAAACTGGGTTCAATCGGAACGCTAGACAGCGGCGGCGGAGAGAGCATCAGCGGTTCTGGCGGCGGCGGAACTGCCAGCGGTTGACGAGTGGCGGAGGCGGCTGAACGTCTCTGATCAGAACCCTAGTTCCGATTTCACAGGTCAATATCTTTTACACCTCTGTTTCTGTTCTGTT
Organism: Helianthus annuus; assembly: GCF_002127325.2. Taxonomy (NCBI): domain Eukaryota; kingdom Viridiplantae; phylum Streptophyta; class Magnoliopsida; order Asterales; family Asteraceae; genus Helianthus; species Helianthus annuus. Next base: position 189,606,997 of record NC_035441.2, on the reverse strand, counting down.
TATGTTCGGTTTAACAACAAGAGCCTGAGCTCTGATACCAGTTGTTAGGATCAGAATACACTCACGAACACAGAACTCACACACACACACTTTTCTGATGAAGAACACAAAGATTTATAGTGGTTCGGTCGGTTCTGACCTACATCCACTCTCGGTAACTAGGAATATTTGTATTAGTTAAGCTTGGTACAAGTATTTCAGATACAAAACAATCTCTTATATAAGATTGGATGAAAGAGGAAAGTGAAGAAAACAAGATTCGTGAATAATGGGTCACAGACCCATGTCCCCTTATCCTCTTATCCTTTTGATAAGAAAGGATTTTCTAATCTCCACTTGATCAAGTGGCCTTCACACTCAACATTTGACAATTTAAATCCATCAAGGACTTTTGTCACACCCCAATTTCCACGTGTCACCGGTGGGCCCGGTGGGGGAGTATCGTGACGTGGTTGGCAACGTAATAGTCAAACAACACAACATAATAATGCACAGCGGAAGCAATTTAAATTATGATACAACCGAATTTATTTATTGTAATCAAAGTCACAATATCCGGATGTTTATCCACAGTAGGATCGAAACAAAATAATATTTATGGTTCAACAGACTGCAGGCATCTTAAGTTTGCGAGACTTCTAGTGATGCTTAGGAGAAATCCCAGCCCATTTCGCTTAGTACCTGCATTTAATCTTTTTGGGAAAATACGTCAGTTTACACTGGTAAATACAATCAACTGACTCATTTTGTAAAATGATTGAAAATTGGTTTGGATGCACGTGGCATAAACATTTTTGTTTAACTTGGGAGAATTATTTAATATTATAATCTTGTGAACGAATTACATGTTACTTATGCGTTCAGTAGCCCGGATCTTGTCCGGGTTAAAGATCAATAGACACACCACATCATAGAGTTATACACGGACGGTGTACGCCTACACCCCGTGCTCAGGTCGTGGCCATCTCGTAAGATGATGCCAAGGATATCCGGGACATGGTCATTAACCCCCCAAAGGCTGTAAAGTAAACAAGACTGTTTAAACGAGCCGATCAAATTATTCAACTACCCACTTTAACGGTGGAGATTTGATGCCCGATCAAGCGGTATGCTATATACCGTAACCCAAGCCCGTATAGGGAAAATAAGTTAAAAGTATTTACCTGATGCAAGTATTAATCACAATAAGCAAAATGCACGTAGCTTTTACTGGTTCTCCTAATCTGGAACGAAGGTTTACAATAATCTATTAGAATTCTAACGGGTCTTTTATTAAGCTTAAGCTTAGACCGGCTAGTTTCAAGATACGGTTCGTACGCACGATTAAGCGAAGACCGGATAGAATGTGATTCAGACCCGAAAAGTTTGAAGACTTGCTTAATATGGGTTTATTATTCACATTCTGGATTTGGAGATAAAACCGTTAAGGTTTGACCCGTTTCGGTTAATTTATGTAAACTTGTTACATAAGCCGAACCGTACGCGTAATAAGCGTGACGGGTAGTCATGAGAGCTATATACAGGTTTCCTAAGTTAATTATGTCTCAAATATGTTGTGACATCAGTAAGGTGGCTTTCATTATGCCCGAAACGTGTTTAAACACAAACTAGGCCCCGTAGGGGTAGTTTGGTCATTTTAAAGGTTGTAAAAAGGTTTAAGTGTTTAACTGAGTTACAGGTCTGATGTAGTCAGTAAATATACTCCAATTAATGAGTTATGATAGTAAGATAAAGCATATGTGTGAAATTTATCATTTTTAACCAAACTATGCCCCGTAGGGGTATTTTGGTAATTTCACATAGGCCGAAAAGCTCAAAACTGAAGTCTGAGTTTATCCACCTTTGCTTACTGTTAAAATATTATAATTTGCCTCTTATATCAGTAGGTATCAACCCGGGTATGTCCAATATGATTTTAAAACATACTATGCGTTAAAAACGCTAATTAAGGCGATTAAAGGCCATTTCCGGGTTCGATACTTAAATCTGATATTGTTATATTTCCAGAAGGCTTAAAATAATTTATTTATCATATGTGATCAGTAGCAAAAGGTTTGGAGTCGTTTAGATATGTAAATCTCATTTTATGGCCCGTAAGGGCAAAACCGACATTCACCGAATTAAGCCTACGACTTTGAGTTATGCTCAGCCTAAAATTAATTAAAAATCTTTAAAAATCCCAAAATAATATATTACATCAGTGGGTAAAAGATTTGATACCAAAAAGTATGTTTAACTAAGCTATACGCTAATTACGCCATTTTATTATCATAAAGCATAAATTTTGCGATAATGAGCATAACTCTTAATCTACAAGTCAAACTGATGTCAAACTTTGCGTACAAGTCTATATATCAGTAACTAAGGTTTCTACACTTTTACATTTTCATAAACCACGTTTTAAGGTAATAAGGGCATAACGGTCAACATATGAGCGATTAACGGAAACATGCATATTAATTGGGTAATCAACGAAACAAGTACAGAGGCTTATACTATCATGTAACCCAACCCTAATAAGCATTAAGGCATTTCTAATTCCATCTAACTCGGGTCAGAACTGAAGTCAACGTAAAAGTCATAGTTTCGTGACTTTCGGTTCCGAACCGGTTTAAGACTGAGAGTTGTCGAGTCTGACGAGTTTATACATGTCCGTACACTTATTACCAAGTTATATTAAGTTTAAAACAGGTTACACGCATCACGTATTGCTAATCGTGCATAAAATCGTAATTTACATAACTGTTGACTTTTTCGGTCAACGTTTGACTCGACAATTGACCTAGTTATGTCTGAAATCAGTAAGTGCCCTTATAAGGGTTTAATACCCATATGATTATCTATCTAACGGTGCTTTTAAATCGAGATAAGACTGAGTTATCATTAACTAATCACGAAGTCAAGCCGTAGTTACGTCGGTTTGACTTTTAGTTAAATAATTAAGCTAAAACTAATTTAGAAGGGATTAGCAAGCTTACTAGTGTTTAATGGTTGATTAGGGAGGCTTGTGATCTGCTTGAAAGCTCCTCAGATGATCAGAAGTGAGTTGAGAATGGAATGATCAAAGAGTTGCAACTTATGAGGTTTATATAGTGTCCAAGGCACCATGATTCATTGACAACCAGGTCTACAACTCTCCACAACTGATATACACATGTTACTAGTGTTTAGGGGTGCCTAGGGGTCGTCCACAAGTGAGAAGAACCGGCCAAAGTGGTGAAAATCGCGCATAACAGGCTGCTGCCCGTTTCTGGTCGCTGGCAACCTCCATACGGACCGTAAGGTCCTACCCTTGCGGTCCGTAAGCTTGACATCAGGCTTGACATTGGTTGATTTTTGAAGTTTTGAAAGGGCAACCACTTGTGTCGACTTTGGGACTTTATTTTGACAGTTAGGGACCTCTCAAAATGCCTTTTTACAGTCCCATACCCTACCATTTTCACTTGTTTCCTTTGAATCATTTATAAAGTACCGAAATTTAAGGGTTATCATGCTTTATCTTCGTAGAATTCCATTCTTGTGCATGAATTCAATTATTGTGGGCATTTACCGGGCTATATCAATTGTTGATAATAAGTATTAGGGTCTTGGGATTTATATGAGGTCGTTCAGAGGTAAAATTAACATGACGCCATCTTTAAATCCTGCCAAAACATTTTTATTAAATCCGGGTTTACAACGCATTCATGATACGTGTCGTTATTATATTGAACCCGAATTTTTTTCGAGGTGTTACATCCTCACCCCCTTAAAATAAATCTCGACCCGAGATTTACTGAAATAAATAGGGGTACTTTTCTTTCATCGTGGATTCAACCTCCCACGTGTATTCGGGACCTCTACGGGCATCCCATTTGACCTTAACAATAGGTACATGCTTCCTTCGAAGCTTCTTTACCTGTCGATCTTCAATCGACAAAGGTTTTTCAACAAATTTCAAGCTCTCGTCTATATGCACATCCGTGTGTGGTATAACCAGTGATTCATCAGCGATGCATTTCTTCAAATTGCAGATGTGGAACACATTGTGAATTCCACTGAGCTCTTCTGGTAAGTTTAACTTATAGGCAACTGAACCGACACGTTCGATAACCTCGAAAGGTCCTATGTATCTCGGGCTTAGCTTGCCTTTCTTACCAAATCGCATCACCCCCTTCCAGGGTGACACTTTAAGCAGGACTTTGTCACCTACTTCGAAGTGGAAAGCTTTACGTTTCGGATCTGCGTAGCTCTTCTGCCTATCACGGGCAGCTTTGAGACGGTCACGAATCTGGACAATCTTGTCCGTTGTCTCGAACACTATCTTCGGTCCAGATAGTTGGACATCTCCAACTTCCGCCCAACAAACTGGCGATCTACACTTTCTACCATATAATGCCTCAAAAGGCGCAGCCTTAATGCTGGTGTGGTAGCTATTGTTGTAGGAGAATTCGATCAATGGTAAGTTCTTATCCCAACTACCACCCAGATCGATTGCACATGCACGTAGCATATCTTCCAACGTTTGAATAGTACGCTCACTCTGACCGTCAGTCTGGGGATGATAAGCCGTACTAAAATTTAAACGCGTGCCCAAAGATTGTTGGAAACTTTTCCAAAAATGCGATGTGTATCTAGTATCTCTGTCGGAGATAATAGATACAGGTATGCCATGCAGGGCTACAATCTTATCAACGTACAGTTGGGCTAACATATCGGAGCTATAAGTCTCCTTGATGGGTAAGAAATGTGCTGACTTAGTCAGTCTATCGACTATAACTCATATCGTATCATTTCCTTTCCTTTCCTTGTCTTGGGTAACTTGGTGATAAAATCCATAGTTACGCACTCCCACTTCCACTCGGGAAGTTCAGGCTGTTGTAGCAAGCCTGATGGCTTTTGATGCTCAGCTTTGACTTGCGCACAAGTCAAGCATTTGGCTACATGGGCGGCTACAGACTTTTTCAAACCTATCCACCAATAATTTGCCTTCAGATCTTGGTACATCTTATCAGCTCCAGGATGAACGGAGTATTTAGAACTGTGGGCTTCCTGGAGGATAACCTCACGAAGTCCCCCATAAATTGGAACCCATATTCGTCCATTCAATCTTAAAATTCCGTCTTTGCTAAGAGTTAACTGCTCCTCAGTTACTCCTAACTTTTCATTAGGATAGTTAGCTTCCAACACAGCTTCTTTCTGTGCAGCTAACAATCTTTCCATCAAATTATTCTTTATCTCCATGCGCTTGGCATTGATTCGGATAGGTTTCATCCTTTCCTTTCGACTCAAGGCATCAGCGACTACATTCGCCTTGCCGGGATGGTACTTGATTTCACAATCATAGTCATTCAAGGTCTCCATCCAACGGCGTTGCCTCATGTTTAATTATTTCTGATTAAACAGGTGTTGGAGGCTCTTGTGATCAGAATAGATCACAAACTTGATTCCATAAAGATAATGCCTCCACAGTTTTAGTGCGAACACAACGGCACCCAATTCCAAATCATGGGTGGTGTAATTCTTTTCATGCACCTTTAACTGTCGTGATGCATAGGCAATAACCTTGCCCTTCTGCATAAGCACACACCCCATGCCGGTGTGTGAAGCATCGCAGTAAACTACGAATTCTTCAGTACCTTCAGGTAATGCCAGTACAGGAGCGTTGCTCAACTTTTGCTTCAG